>NW_008795041.1:930890-933300 GCF_000699145.1 Aptenodytes forsteri | reverse complement strand
ACGGTTGGACTCGATGATCTTAGAGGTCCTTTCCAACCTCAATGATTCTATGATTCTATGATTCTATGAAAACATTTGACTGGATCTTGCAGTTCGTTATTCATACAGACAATCCTTATCCCACCTTTTGTCAAATTTCAGCCTCTGAACAACACTCCACAGACTGAGAAGTCGGTGATTTTTTCAGGAAAAAAAAACAAGCCCCACTGGTTTGGATTGAAGTAATTTTCTTTGCTTAAGTCAAAATTCAGTTTGAGTATTACTCATACAATACAAATGTGTATTACAGAAAAGTCCACTTTATTTTTTTACAACATGACGTGTTGTTAGGCAGGATTTACCTTACTCTCTGAAGAAGCTAACATCAATTCTTTGTTGCGACTTACTCTTCAATAAATGAGCTGACTTACAAAGCCCAGCAATACAACTCTGTTTTGTTCTCATGTTAAAATATCATCATAAAAAGCTTCAGTACAACTAACAGTTTGTGAAAATCCCTCCCCGTAATCCATAAAGAAGCTTGCCAATCTCACCTACGGCACAAGAAGTAACTTGAAACAGCTGAAAAAGTGACAAGCTTTGAGCTTAGCAGTAAGGACATAACATCTCCTGTGAACACACCACGTTTTACGAATAGGCAATCCAAGTATCTTCTCAAATTTGGGGACTCTCTTAGCACCTAAGGAAAAACAATGGAAATGCTTGCTAGATAAATCCTAAAGTCAAACTGCAATGAGGAAAATGGGCAGAAAGGCCATTCCACAATCTCCTTTGTGAATGTATAAAAATTAACTGCTATCAGAAGTCTCTTTTGCTACTTCCACTGATACACTCAAGCCAAGGCTAACCAAAATAGGGACCTTTTCAGTTAAATCCTTCTTTCCTTGCTCATTCAATGCCAATGTTTAAAGACTTCATTTCACCCGAGTATACCGTGTCACAACGGGCAAATCCCAGAAAACAAAGCTATTTTAACTTGCCGTCACCATCGAGAGGTCTCTGGGACTGCCTACAGACGGTACCGCAGCACGCTTCTGCTGCCGCTACAACAGCTGCCTTATTATTTCCACATTTCTTTGCAACTACAACAAGGAAATACTTCAGGAGTTTCACTCTCAGATGCTATGCCAGGATAACTTTATGATTGGTTCCATTTGTAGGCGTTTTCACAGCTGAAAGCATACCAAGAGCAACCGACAGCAAACCTCATGACAATTACTGTTATCTTTACATATCCAGGCAAAAACATTTCTTTACTTATTCTGGAAGGCTAACAGCCTTTTCTTCTCAGCGAGCGCGCTTCTACTTGTTGATGGGACAACAAGTAGAAGTGACCTCCAGCCACCATCGCAGTCCCGATGGGCCCAGTCAGACGTCTCAGACGAATCAGATGTAAATAAATTGTTCATCTCGGATCATAATCAAAGCCACCTCACTCGCTTCCCCTCTGCACGGGGACAAGAGACTCGGATGCTGAGCCCCACAGGCCATGGTTTAACTCACAGTACAGCTGTGGGATCAAATCAGTTGCAGATGACGAGACCAAACACAGAGGATACCTAAAGTTGACCAGCAAGACTAGAGAAAAACATCTAACATTTACATTTTCACATTTCAGTGACAGCTCAAATCATTACGGTACAAGGCCTGTGAGGAAATTCAGAATCTTTTGGCTTGAAAGTTTCTGCGTAAACATGAATTTCTGCTGTTTGAGATCTAGTACACAGGAATTTACCCCAACTAACGAGGTAGTCCAGGAAATTAAAAAGCCATAGGCAGGGATGGCTCAGATGCAGTCACTCTGGCCACTGGGAGAGGCAGTAATCAAAAATATTCTTGGCCATTGTCAGTATTTTACCTCATTTTTGCCAAGCTCTTTCGGCCACAAGCAGCAGTAGCACTGCCGACTGCAAGCGCGTTGAGCTTCAGGTTTCCTCCCACAAACTCCTACAAAATCCTTGTCCAAAGCTCAAGAGATGTCCACTTCTCCCTCCTGCTCAGCCAGCGCTGAAGCTCTTCCGCAACGTCCTCAGCAGGTCAGGGGACAATGGGCAGGACAGTACCCGAAAACACCTGCCCGGCCGCAGACCTTCCCACTTCGCGGGCTCACACAGCCGGGTGAGGGTCTTTGGAGAAGTCTGGAAAGCCCCTCACTTGGAGGCACACAGACAAAGGGTTTGACAAACAGTTAGAGCAAACGTTGCTCAGCTTTGGTCTAAAATAATATATGATTAATTGATTCAGCTTTCCCATGACTTTTGAGACAAACCCTTTAAAATGCAAGAGAGGTAACCACCTTCAATAATTAGTGAAAGAAACAAGAGCAGTCTTTAATAATAAGCAGAGGTGGCGACCCTAAACTGCCATTAAGTTCCTGCTACCCACAGGATCCGCAGGCCGCCCTGCCGAA
>NW_008795041.1:906897-930131 GCF_000699145.1 Aptenodytes forsteri | reverse complement strand
TGGGTGGTGGTGTTGGGTCGACGGTTGGACTCGATGATCTTAGAGGTCTTTTCCAACCTCAATGATTCTATGATTCTATGAAAAAAATATAGCAGCGAAGTTATTAGCTGCAGATTTCTGGATTTCACTGCAGAAAGCCTGGCACATGGATCAAAGCAGGATGGCCTCTCCCATACAAGACTCAGTTCACAGCAAGATTTTTCTACAAGACAAAACTCAAGTTAATCCCTCTGGATCTATTTGTTTGCAGCGGGCCTTGGTTCCAGTAAAGAAAAATAAGAATAAAGCTTTTCTTATACATTGATGTCTAACATATAATTCATATCATTCACATTTCATCACCAGATTTTTTAACTCTGGCCAGTGCAATACAGATGACTGCTTAAACACTCAGTTCAGCAATACCTTTATGCTTGTTTCCATTAGCCTTTCCTCCCTGATCTTTAATTGCTTAAACCAACTCTAAGATCCAAACATCATGATATGCAAAAATAAATAATGCACCACTTAAGAATCACAGCTCTCTTGCAAAATCTTCCATAGCGCTACACAAAGAGATTATTATCCAACATTAACTGTTAGCAACATGGGTTTAAAGATTCAGCAAACATTTTAGCAAAACTACTCTTTTTTTTTAATCCAAAACCACTTATAAAAATCAAATTCTGTACATTAAAAAAAGGAGACCAAAAGTCATACAGAGTGCTTTAAATTATGTCTTTTCCAAAGTCCCAGAGGGAGCAATTGATGAAGCTTGTTTTCCAAGTCTTGGTAGCAGAGTGAAGATTTGTGCAATTTAAAATTAATTGACACGTTATTAGGAGCATTGCACTCAATTGAAATGGGCATAATTCACTGACAGAGAGGTAAGTCTGGAGTGAAATTCTGTAAAAGGATTTTCTAACCACCGGATCTGTGGCAATTTGTGCGGAACAGCTGAGGCTGGTTCACTCTGGAAAGACAAAAGTCACTAATGGCACAGCCTATTTCTCATCTATCACAGATACTGCATGATCCATCACACATCACTGCCGCAGCGATTTCTGCTCAACCTCTCTCTCCCGTCCTTAGATAAAGATAATGATAGCACAATTTGCGCTTGCGAGAGACTGTGAAAAAGTGCTTTGGACTTCTAAGACTTCAGTCAAATGCTGGAAGTATCCTTGTAACAGCCTTTTCTCCACACAGAGCATCTGCTGCACCGCACCAGGGAACTGCACAGGCTTGCACAGCTGAGGGGAGCAGCCCAATGGCTGAGATTTGCAGTAGGTACGCAAATCCCCATTTAATTTCTAAGCCCTTGGCACAACTTTCAACAAACATTTACGGCTCAATAGCAAATTAATAAGGAAGAACCTAACACACTGGGCAGAGAAAAGACTGCTGATTTATTTGACTCTGAGGGGATGGGTAAAATGGAGAGTGATCCGTGGCTGGTACTGCATGCTGATTTCAGATCTCCAAAGGCACTACTAATGAGCACTGCAGGAGACATACACTACTATCTGCAAAGCAAGAAGGAAATGTCCAATAAAACCTTAGCGATTTTCTTCTAGTAGTAGAACCCCCACACACACCGATTTTAAGAAAGATTTTTCACTCTTTTCTACAAAAAATACTACAGCTGTTTCAAAAATAATTCCTGTGTCTGTGCTTCCTCCTCCTACACATTCAAAAGTAACATTTTCCCATTTTTGCACTAAGCAAATGAAAGCTTCTATCCTTGCCTTTCATTTCCACAGGCCCGCTTTATAAGGATATGAGCATAGCTATTTGTGATCCAGGTCTCATTGCACACAAGGTACATGAGCTAGCATTTATCTTTAAGCCTGCAAGAAATCCTCCTGCAATCAAACGGGACAATTTACAAACCAAGCATCACCCATGCTTGGATAATATCCAAAAACAGGGCCATAAATGTGCCTTCACGTTAGGAAGACAGCTCCGTGCTTCTCTTCACAAAGCCTGTTGTGCTGCATACTCAGTATTTACAATCTGCTCTAACAATGGCTATACTAAACAATTATTTTGCTTAATATTTTGCTTCCATCGTTCAAGGAAAAGGAGCTCAGCAGAGATGCACTGGGAAAGAGTGGGATGCACTGGGAAAGAGCAGCCATGTACCAGTTCGGCTGCCACCGAAACGCCTTCTCCAGCTCTCGGCACTGTGGCGCGTGCAGGAGGAGCTCACGATGTATTTGAAATGCTAAATTATTCAGAGTTTGTAATGTCTCTGGTCTTAACACAACAATTAACAATATGCTTAGTTTAATATACCTCCGTTATTAGGACAAAACATCACAGCAGGCAAGGTATTTAAAAATATCAGCCGCAAGGCTTTTATGACTCTTTCACAGGACTTTCTCGAGTTAATCTAGAAAAACAAAAAGACATCTGTACACATTATTACATATTAGAATAAAAAGGATTTGTAAAAGCTTGTCACATGCAGCTTTTCATTTTTAGCATTACTTTGCTTCAGTATTGGAAATTAAGCCTATGCACCAGGACAGTGAATGAACTATTTAGCAATCATTTTTCCTTTCAATTGCTTTATTTTCTTTCTTGTTCTTTAACACTGGTAAGTTTTATATTTAGGCAGAAGTCCTTAGGCGAATTATTGCTTAAAGTAAACGAAAGCTGGATACCAAAAACCGAGCTTGTGTTGCGTGCCAATTCATGTCTTAAAGGCAGCAGCCTCTTTTCTTCTCCTAACCCTCTGCCTTATACTTTGCACAGTTTCTGCACTAAATGAAACAGCAATCCTCTGGAGCAAATAGTTTATCGTGCAATTAAACCCTACAACGCGTTCACAAAAGAGGGCCAAAGTGCAGCAGCTTTAAAAAAAGCAAAACCACAGACGACTTTTAATAAATTTATATTTTAGTAAGCACATACTCTTTGTATGACTGAGCTAGAAATTCTTTTCTTCTATAAGAGCTATACAATTCAACAGATTTCTCTCTCCCTGAGATTCACATTAAACAGCCCCATGCAAATTCACTAGGTAAGCTCAGAGGCCGAAAACCCCTACGTTTCTTGTTAGTTTGGAGCCTAACCGAGAACAAGCAAAAAAGCATTAGTACTTAACAACTATATACTCTTTCCCCTATTTTCCTTGCCTAAACCATTTAAACTCCTCGCAGTGCAGGAACCGCTTAAGCTTTTAATTCCCTCAGTGCTTTTGCACAGGAATCTGTTGGCTTAGTAGACTTACAACAACCACTTTGTTAAGCACGACAAGCAAGATAACAAGTAAAGTCCTATTCCCGACATTCCCGTTCACTCCGGTCCTACCTAACAAATATTGCTCTACCTACCTGCTGCTGCCCAGCAAGAGTGTTGCCACAGAAAGCGCCAACAACTTAGAGTGTCTCAAGTTTTATTTTCTAGTGGGAAGTTAACTTTCAGATGTTCTTCTTATTGACAGCTTACGGAAAGCAAGTTTAAATACAACCCAAAAATATTTAAATAAAACAGAGAAAAACATTATTGCTATATTTCTTCACTTGAAATCTTTAAACTGTGGCTTAGTTTTATCTTGCTGTTGAAACTAGGTCTTCAGTCAAAAAGCGGGAGTGTTTTTTTCCACGTGTGAATATTTAAATTTAGATTGCATTTCATCACTGGTTTTGGGGGTAGGTTTAGGGGAAGAAAGAGGGGAAGAAGAGTTGAGGTAAGATACTGCTTTTTTTTTGCCTTACAAGTTGCTGGGGCTTGCATAGGGGTGGGGGAGAAATGCCAGTTTTATGTCTGCGCTCCTGTATGACCCATCCACCAAGTAACCAAAAAAAGTACCTCCATCAGTGACCTGCTTCTCACCACAGTTGCAGGCTCACTACTGGCTAGTGCAAAAGGGAGTTTTGTCTTTCTTCAACTTCTTAGCCACGCTAACTTTCTAAGAAAATCGTTCTATAACACATGAACAAAGCTTTTTCAGCCTCTAGAAACAATTGTTTTGAGCAGAAAGCTCAACACTTTAATACACAAGCGCTTTTTGCTTCTGAAAACAAAACCAGTATATACATATTTTGTAACAATTTCTATCCAAAAGACTTGGATTTTATAGAAGATGCTACATCAAGGAAAAATGGTTTTTAAAATAATCTATGCCACTATGTTAGCTCTGAATTAAAACAACTTGCCTGCTCTAACTAGTAACAAGAAAATTAAATACAACACTATGTATTATACAATAAAAAAAATTAAAGATCCCAATTCCCTGAAAAGTTTCTGGTCAGTACAAATTCTTAAAATATTGGGGAGGGTGGGGGGGAAGTCTTTTCTCAACAAGTATGGCAGGTACAAGAAAGAATAAACTCACTACAATTTCAAAACCATGGTTGGGATTGATGTCACAAAATTCTGAATCTCTGCGCTGTACATACCTCTCTAACACAGAGAGAGGTATTTACTACTGACAGATAAAATACAGCTTTGAAGAACTGTATGTGTGGATCCAGACGTTCTTGAGGTACACACAAAACCTGGATGATTTTAATTCTGCCAAATGAAGACAACTGTTACCTTTTTCGGATCCAGACGTTCTTGAGGTACACACAAAACCTGGATGATTTTAATTCTGCCAAATGAAGACAACTGTGCTACCTTTTTCTCCCAAATAAGCAGTAAGAAATATATGCATCTATTGTTTATTTGTATCTTCCTAAGCAAACAGTCATGGAAGAATTGTGACAATTGCAAATATTCCATTAAACAGCAAAAGCATGCTAAATACCACAAAAAACCCATGAACAGTTTGGAACAACAATTTAAAAAATTATTTTTTAGAAAAATAACGGTGATTCCTTGAAACAGCCGCCTTGTCCTTTTAGAAACCTATTTCATTCTTCCAGATTCAGAAATATGGAAAAAATTTGTTCACAATGAACAAGTCATGTAAAAATGATCCAATTAAACTACAGTTTATAATGGAATAGATTTGTATTCTGTACCTTTCTTTTTAATGTCACAATATTTGGGCACCACACCCTAGGCTCTCATTGTTTTTAAATCCCTCAGAATCGCTTTCATAATAATAATTCTCACAACATGAAAATCTTTGGCTCCATATTTCAATGTCAAAAGGAATTAATTCTAACTGAAAGAATACAGAACCTTTTGTCCTTTTTAAATAAGAAATTTTAACAAGGTACATAATTGTACTTATTGCACATCAGGAGTACAAATTTAATTCGTATTGCATAAGAATACCAGATTTATTTTTTTCCAGCTTGCTAAAAAAGCTGGAGGCATTTCCACAGAGTATTAACCTTAAGAATCTTGACACTCCTCACAGGAAATTGATTTTCTACAAAAAATTTGGAAAGGATTCGACTTGGATTCCTGCGCAAGATATTTACAGTCCGTTTAGGTCCAAACCTACAACACGACCAACAGGTGAGAGCACAGCATATAAAAAACCAACACATTGAACAAGTTGGCATCAAATGAACCTTAGAGAATAAAAGTCCCAGAGGAGCAGAATGAAAGGTAACAAAACAAACAATTTAAGAGTTTAACTTTTTCCTAAGTCCCCTTATTAAGCATTCTGTAATAAAATTGTTTTCATGGTAATTGCTGATCTTCTATAACTCTTGACAGACACGTAAAATGGCAACCACCCAACTTATTTTGCGTCTATAACTTTTGTATATGGCTCGTTTTTCAAGGAATGCATAAGAAACTTTCCTACTCAACAAGATGTTTACTGTGAATTCATTCCCTTAGAGAGGTTTTTGGGTTGGGTTTGGGTTTTTAGGTTTTGGGGGGGGTGTGTGTGTGGGGGGGTGTGTGTTGGTTTTTTTGGTTTTTTGTTTGTTTGGTTTTTTTAACAGAGCAGTGCCAGTATTTCCAACGAGGGCCCTTTGGAAACTGGCCTCTGATAACAGGCCTTCTTTTCTGGTCCACAACCAAGGTTGGTTTCAGTGGCGAAGAGCATACGTGACCACAAGAGGAAGCCACTGGCAGTAGGAACCATGTTTTTAAAGCTAGAATTTAAAGGAAAGAAAAAAACACCGACAAACGCACCACGCAATACAATCCACCATTTCAATGCATCTGTAGGAACTATAATGTCAAGGCTGCCTTTGGTGGAAACTAAGATGTTTTTATGAACACCAAAATCTTCATGAATTCTTTACAGATTAGCCCGTTGGGGCAAGGGGGTGGTCTCAGGGCAGGCAACGACCCCGGACACAATTCACTGATGGACGGTAAAGAACCTGCAGTCGGTAGGTGCGTTTTGGCTGCCTTGGGGGTCGTGGTCAGCAGTGCCATCCGGGCACACAGCAGACCTGTGACCGGGTGGCACAGCCCTGTCCATAGGGAGGACCTCCCCCGGCACCGCAGTTCCCCAGGGACCTTCAAAAATGTACCGGCGTGCCTCAGGTGCAAGGGGGTCCCTGCTCAGAGCCCAAAGGAAAGCTGCAGTGAAATTCCCTCTTCTCTGAAGAATCATGCCCACGTGGTATTTATTCTTGCGTCTGATACGACTATTTGTACCCTTATCTATCTTATTAGCAAATGATACAAGTTTCTTGCAAGAAAAATTTTCTCTACTTCTATTTTCCTAAGACTCACTGCAGAAATGTCCAAACGCGTAAACGACAGTTTGCGACGTTAAACTAAAAGGAGGCATGATAACACTTGGCTTGAAAAGGGAGAGGAATAACCTGTTTTTCATACCCTCTGTAGACAGGCCATAAACAACATAGGACTTAAAAAAAAACTTCTTAAATCTAAAGATAAGGCAGCAGTACGGTACATTGCCTATAAAAGTTAGAGTTATCACCAGGGATTAACAAATTGCTTAAGAATGACACAGAAATGGGATTTTGCCGTGGAAAGGAGAGGGTGTCTAGGGATGGCCTGAGGTCCGTTCCACACCTGTAGATAATCCAGCTTCCCATAAAGATGAGGCTGACATGATCACACTGCACCAAGCCCTCTCCCCAATACTTTTCAAAGCCCATTAGCTTTGGTGTCCATTTGGTTTGAAAGAAGGGCAGAGGTGTCAGAGAAATGCATTTCCCAGCCTCTGATTTTCACGGGTCTGACCAGTACCGCTGACACAGCTCAGCCCCTTCTCCATGCTGACACAGCCGTCAGGCTAGTCAGGGCATGGGTTGTTTCTGAACTCATTAATGTTCATGCTACCACTGGCCCATGAAAAGTGCTACGCAGTGCTCACGCTGCCACGTGCCCTTTTTCCTATGAAGAAGGCAGTGTGCAAGGCCAGGAACAAGGGAAGGACAGCACACCAAGGGCAACTCCTAGGACAAGAGTCCTAAGTACTGTAAGACAAGACCATGTCCGCTGGTGCCTACCTCAGTTGCTGTTTCATGAAAAAACTACAGAATCACCATTGATTTTGAGTGGCACCTAACATCTACAAAAAACCTCAGGCGTGCTTTTGCTGATTATCCTTTCTTTTATCCCCTGTTACACCTTGGAAAATAAGAATGACAACTGAAGTCCCGTCTCACTGTGCAGCCTCTCTAATCGATGATCAAACTCTCTTCCTTTTGCATGTCAAAAAGGTCCACAATCGCTCCAGAGTGGTGCTCCTCCCCACCAGCTTCTTGCTCTGAAAGTAGCAGGAGTCAGTAACGAACCGAAGAGCGGAGAAACGTTCAGACCTAGCTGACTGGGGTGAAGGTGTGTATGGCCCACTGCTTGTGTCCTGCTTCTCAGCCGAAGCTCAGCCCTGTTTTCTTTCAGAACGTGCAAGAAGTTCGCTCTAGACTGGGCAAGCTGGTTAAACACAAGCATACAGGACTTCACAGCTTTCCAAGAGACCGAGAACACATATCTTATAGTGCCTTTGACTAACACATTGCTGCAATTTTTCATAAAATTTAAAAACGTGTTAATCAAGCAAAAGTGTATACATTGAGCAATATTCCTCAAAACCCTAGGTAAGAATGTTAACAATAATACACCATTTCAGAAATTATTTTGCATTCCAAATAGTCTTTCAAACAAACCACGTCACAAACATTTTGTGTAGCTTGAGACCGCAAACACATTTACAAAGTCAAAAGGTACATGGTCAAGCAAAGTTTGGCTTATAGTTAGATACTGTTAAATAATTTTTTCCAAGATTTAGTATCAGCAGAAACACTTCTGCAGTGACATGAATGGTGGTGGTTGTTATTTTTAAATTCCACTGGAAATAGTTGTGCAGTTTTTGTACAAGTATTTCTCTGCAAACATTTCTCTAATAAAAGTTTGAAAATAGGCAAATTTTCCTTCCAAGTTAAGAAAAAAAGAGAGCAGAGACATAGCAAGAAATTAAGGAAAGTCTACTACTCATTTTTACTCATAATAAAAACCACTGAATTTTATAAAGATAAATATGCATAAAGAAAAACCTGTAATTACTTTCAAAAGGTGACACGATCCTTTTAATTAAGAATGTAATAGATGCAGAGATAATTAACGAGATACATTCATGGCAAGAGAAATACTTTGTGTTAAGACATAACCTGGCTGTACAGGAGAACCAGGCAGGCAGCCTCTCCTGTGCACCAGTGCAACACAGGCAGTTCCTGCACCGCAAGCAGTGAAACTTCCTGAAGGGAAACTGCTGCTAAATGATCTAGACTTGTTAAACACGGCTGAAGAAATTAATGCCTCCTTTCACAAACAAATGAGGAATGAGCAAATGGCAATGAAGTTGGGTATTTAACTTAGAAGTAGCTATTAATTGTGACATGCTGAGCTGGCACATTGTATGTGAGGGGCTCACCTGCTTGCTGTGCCAAGTATAATCCACCTGTTCATCTGAATCCCCGACATAAGATGAGACATCACTTGGGGTGACAGGTAACCTGAGCTTAAGTACAATTTAAAAAAAAAAAAAAAGGGAACGGGCATGTTCTCTTTAGCTCCTGGGCAGATGGCAGCCATAAAGGCTGGAAACACTAGGAGAAAGTACTGGCACAAAAGGAGCAAAAATAGTGCCGGCACATCGTCTTCAGCTTCCCAGGGAGTTAGAGGGAATTTATAGGACAGAGAGGCAACCAGCTCCCAAAGACCCACAGCGATCAAATTTGGGCTGCAGTTACCTGCAGGTACGCAGGTGCAGTACCTGCTCAAAGCGCTGCACGAGCAAGGGGTGCATGCAAACAAAACACAACGCCTGGCAAGGCCGTAGGACGCTACATTAAACCTCTCAATGGCAATGGAATATTTAATAGCCATATAAATGAGAATCCATCTCCAACACATAAGCGTCGAAGCACTTGCATTTCTCCTAATGCCAGAAAACTAAGGAAACCAAGGAGGTGATAGGATTCAGCTCTAGTTTCAAGGGAATTTTCTCACAGTAGTACATTTTTGCAAGATGTACAATTAAAAATAAGCCCTAAGTAAAGCTGACAAAAAGAGCAAGAGCACATCCCTTCCGTTTCTCTTCCCACTATTTATTTATTTCCTGGCAGATGCAGAGAAGTGCTGAACCAGCAGCTCTCTTGGCTGGTGGAAGTTGCCAGCTGGAATCAAAGGGAACAAAGAGCAGCGCAGGTGGAGCCGTGTGGGAAGAGATGGGGGGGGCAGAAAGGGCACAAAAATAGCGACACAGAGCAGATATGGAGAGACTCGCCTTCCCTTTTGCTCCTCTCCACACACTGTCACAGCAACTTTTAAAATGCTATTCTATATCCATCTTTTATCTCATGCCCACACCACCGTTTAATAACTACATCGGTTCTAGTAAGGAGTTGCCTTTGAGCAGCAGAACTGACAAATCCCAACTTTCTCTGGACCCTTGTCTTGAGGTGACATTCCTCTACGGATTCTTTAATGTTTAACATGGGCTGAGTTCACTTTGGGACCTTCCCCTCTGCAGGAAAATTAATAGGGTTTTCTTTTACCAAATGACTTAGGTCTTTCACATAACTCTTAGGAACTCTTCAAAGTCTCTCAATATCCTTGAAATTTTGGTGAAATAGTTAACAGATTCAGAAGTTATTACTGGGCTGAATTAACAGCATCATTGCACAAGCCTCAGTTCTTTCGAAAACCAGGCCAAAAAAACCCCAACCCGTGGCATGGGAAATTGGCAAATTTTAGATTACGTTAAGAAAGATGAAGTGGAATAAGCAGTAATAAAGGAGACCATCTCATTTTTGTGCTCATTTCTGAGCTGAAACCACACAGTTATGTAGGAAATGGCAAGACCTTTCAGGAATATAAGCCTGCGGTTAGCCATCTAATGACAACAAAAAGACCATTAGCTGGTAGGTCATTCCCAGCAGGAGATGAAACCTTGCGCTGCATAAAGAGCAGGGTGACACGTTAAGGAAGCCCCTAATGGAGAACCAGAGGAAGGATGCCCTCCCTGTAGTGTACGTTACACGTTCAGAAACTCAAACGTGTCTTCAGCCGTTTGACCATTTAACGGTTAATGAGACTGACGGGCGTTCACACAAGGATATAACTAGCTATTCTGCCTGCAACCTTGGTAATAAGTGAGCTACTGCTGCCACGGAGGGGTAAACTGAGCGCTCCTACGGCAAATGAGTGCTTCTAGCGTTACCCTGGCAGCAGTTCTCCCAGACGGACCGCAAGAAAAGGCTAACTCAACAGAGAATGAAACATATCATAACAAGGTATTAAAAGCATGGACAGGCAAACTTCTAACAGAACATAAACATCAGCAGCAAAGCAAAAGAAACATTTTATATTTCACAGGACTGAAAAGTCATTTTAGGTTAAAATTTTGTGAAGTGGTTCACTATGGCAATGCGTATTAGCTTATGATTCAAACCCACCTTTCCTTGGAACTGCACAACTCCAGTACGCTCTTTCATTAAAAAACTACAGCCTTGGCCATTTTACAGCAATGGTGAACTGGTTTTGAAATGGCTCAATGCTCTTCTACAAATGAAAATTCCTGTACAATGTTGCTTGCAAGACACGTTGTCTTGCAATAGCCATCAGGAAGCAAAGCAAAATTTCAAGTATTTAGAGCTGGCCCAAATAATTTCACTGCTCAAAACAAACTAAGTTCTTCTCTGTGCTCTGTAGAGTCACATACGAACCATGCCACTCAACTAGACAGGGCTGTGGAAACTGCAGAAATGCTGTTCTGGGCAAATGCCAATTTGACTATAGGACAGTCCTGCAACTATTTAAGGCACTATATATTACCAGAATTCTCCATATGGAAGCGAATCAGGAACATGGAAAACTAGATAGCACTATTCATCCACTTTAAATGTATTTCACATCTACAGCCTTTGACACATTGCTCCTCTTTCTCTTCATTAAAATGTCAACACTTATATTTTGAAACTTAACTTACCCTGAGCGACCAAGTTACTAGAAGGACAACCCAAGTATTACTGTGCCTGTCTCAGTATTAATTTGGTTGTTATTAATCTTTGCACTTACATATTGCCAAATAATTTAAACTGGGGGGGGGGGGGGGGGAGAAAAGATTCACAAACTTATGCCCTACTTTTGCCCTTTTGGATGTTTCCCCTACTCAGATATTTACTTTAAGACCTGTCCTTCAGTATCTGAACAGAAGACCTTCACTCCCAATTCAAGAGTTCCCTATTTTGTTGCAGGGCTTAAATTCAGTATTCACACTAAAATAAAGTGCCTTGCTAGACTTAACTTAAAGCTTTACCTCTTGCACACTTCCCCTGCAATCAAATATATGTATGGTAAATAATGCAGTCTAAAACTAGCTAATGAGTATTTCCTAAGGAAAAATATTCCTTTGGAGAATATCCTCCTCAAGGACAGTCCTGATTTAGATTAGATCAAATAAAAGATATAATTACTATAATATAGCGGGGGGGGGGGAGAGAGAGAGAGAGAGAGAGAGAAGGAAAATAAGGGACTGATAATCGATGCAAGTAACATTAAGAATTATTTTCCGGCCAACACCAGCACTGCCCAGTGCTGCTCTTTCTTGTCCTGAAACAGTATTTGCTCTGGCCAGTGAACCCGGGACCTGTCACACTGTGAGGTACCAGGTGTTGTAACATCATCACACCCGGAACCCCACCCCGGTTCCTTCCTCTCACAACACTCAAAACGTGTTTTGATAGGCATGACTTCATAGCTGTACTATTTTATAAATATACTATATCTCCAGAATAATAATTCAGTGCTGTTTTTAAAAAAAGTCCACGGTTAAGCGTGGGTAGCAGCAGGTTATAATGCAAGTGCAAAAAAACCCCAAACCTACTATTTGTTACAGTGGTATCCCTCCATCACATACCAGGTGGAGAAAAAAGAAAGCTGAGGCTCTCTCTTCATTTCTAACTTTGGTGGCATCTCATGAGAAACTCAACCTAAAAACAAGATAAGATTCCGGTTGTGTAATTTTTGGGCTTTTGCTTTGGGTTTTTTGTTATGGGTTTTCTGGGGTTTTTTTGGAGGGGTTGGGTTGTTGGGGTTTTTTTTTGTTTTTGGGGGGTTTTTTTTGCTATTGATAGGCTTCTCATGAGACTACTCAAGGACTCTGTAGGAAGCTTCAGACATCAGTGTAATTTTAAACCTTATGTTATTCCTTTTTAAAGGTTACCAGGTTCCAGCCTGTTTCACCTTCTATCTGCAGCAGACATTTATATTTATAACCTGCTCATCACCATGGTATCTAAAGCACGTAATAAAAACCAGAAACATGCAGCTTCCTGGCTCTTGCCTTTTATTATTCAACAACAGAGAACAGCAGCTAACAACATAATTGGGATTTATTTATTTTTGCCTTCTGATCTTCTCCCAAACCAGACATCCCCCAATAGACACACTGGCCACCTGGCTGACTCTTTTAAGCTGCTTCTCCCATCTCTTTCACAATCACTGCTTGTAACGAGATTCACTGCTGTCCTGCTCCAACTACCTTCCAGCTCCCTCATCCTCAGGTAAGGTCTCCACTTGTCTTACATTCTTATAATGGGAAACTAGTTTTAGTCTATCTGTTCCTACCAGAACTGCAAAGGATCCCATCTAAGTATCAAAAGCAACAAAAGCTGCTGGGAGGCATGAATATCGCAGTTACCAAACCCAGAAAGGAACCTGGCCAGTAACCTGGAAGTCAGCCCACAATGATCCACAGAAACATACTATTACTTTGGAACAGCCTTGTATTCAAAGTCTTCCTCTTACTCTGTTTAAGAAGGAAATTACTGTATTTTGGGTCCAAAGGAAAATTTTCAGGACCCCTTTTTACCATTCATACTAAATTCAGAGTTTACAGAAGAGAAGAATAGATGGCCAGGACATATGGGACATGTCCACTTAGCTAAATAGGAGAATATTTTTAGCAGCTACAGTTATCTAGGTCTTCCGCAACTTCAACAATGACAGAAAAACTCATTCTTCCAACAGTTAAAACTTTTTGCTTCTCACTTCTCAGAATAAGAATCAATTATGGACAATTCTGCATGGCAGATCTGACACTTGGTGTCTCCCAGTCCTCCATCTTTTATACTTAAAATAGTATATCAGCAGAAAAAAACAAACAAAAAACCCACAAAACAACAAAACACACCCCCTGCCCAAAAAAAAGCAATGGGGCATTCTGAAAGCAGTGACAGAAAGTGCCTCCAGTTGCTAAAAATCACAAGAGTCAGTATCCAAGAAGTGATGAAGAACACACATACGGAAACCCTGACAAATCCTCCCCAGCTAGATGGCAGCCACTAGATCTAGTCATCTTGAACTAGACTAACTGAAAATACTGCAAGATCTTGCGTTTCTTCCTGAAAAAAAACCACACTGACTCCAATGAGCCTTTCAAATTTCTGCCAGAAATGAAATAGTTTTTTCCAGGTTGCCTTAATACAAAGGTAGTCTTGTGGAAGCTGTTGTTTTGATGTTTCACACCCTTATGGTTCCTCAGCAGATGACATTTATGAGGCACCACGGTCTCCCTTCTGAACAAGCTGCCTTGGCCACCATCACTTCTACACACAACGGCAGGATTAGCCTAAGCAACAGAAAGGAACAAAGATGATGACCTCCTTCCCAAAATTTATGTATTTAAGATGTCATAGTGCTGTAACACATAAGCAGTTCAAAACAAAGTGTTTTGATTTAGTTCAATAGATTACAGGTTTTTAAACATTTCCAAATCAACTTCTCTTGTAAACATTTCTCACAGTTAACTTCGCCCTAGAAGGCCAGAAGAAATTCTGGCATTTCCCATAAAAATGTAATTCTGGGTTTTTTTCTGCTTTGCAGACAAAATGAGACCCTACTAATACAGAAGAAAACAGAGACTCTATGACAGAAGATGCACTTTTGACACAAACAGAAACCACATACGGACTTACCTCCCATTTCATCAAAGTATTTTTTTTCTAAAATAAGTTTCTTTCTTCAGTAGTTACTGTGATGTGATTTTCTAGACTGGCTCCCCCCAAATGACGCTCCCTGTACCCATCCTATTTTATCACATTCGGCATGTTTCCCGAGTTCATTTCCCTAGCGCTTGCAACTACAGCAGGTACTTTTAAAGGCAATGCAACAAACACCCAAAACATTATCCTCTACAGTTGTGCAGTTATCTTAATCAATATCACAAATTAAAATCCTTCTTTAGTTGAGAGTTATGGATTATTTTTATAAGACTGAAGAGTTGTCAAAAGACTTCTTAACTGAAGGTGTACCGTTGTAGCTAACTCCATCGCATATGGTGTGTGTAGAAGACACCTCCTGCCCTTCCTTGATCTTATACCCCATTTACCTCCAGTTTGAATCGACACGTCACTTGGAAAAGCAGCTTAAACTTTTTCTCTTCCACATCACTAAATAAAACCCTAAAATTATCACCATTTCACCCAACATGCTTGCACCTTATGTGTTGAAACGCGTCATTCAGTCAGTGAGAACCTACTTGTTTGCGTCTAAAGCGAGCATTCATCCTCAATTCAGCTGAAGAGCACAGGACTTCAAAGCAGCAACATCAGACAGAGTCAAAGATGACATAGTCTCCAGTGCCCATGCACAGTATGCCAGCATTTTATAGCACATTTTATATCACGACTTGTATTTGCATTTCTATCTGTACATAGTAAAGGGAAAGCAACCTATGGCTATTAAAACATAAAGACGTTCTTATAAAGGCAGCAATTATTCAGAAGAGGGAAAGCAAAAAAAAAAAATAGAATTAAACAAATACATAAAACACACTACCGAGTTTGTTTTGCCTCCCTCCCCACTTATTTTTATTTTTGGCATTTGAAACCTCCAAGTACTTCACCTTTTACTGCTCCACTGCTGTTATTGTTGGTAACAAAATAATTCTGGCTGTATTTGTTAGCCCATAGCTCTCATCCTGTTTTGCAAATGATTAGACACATTGTTTGATTCTGAAAGACCATCGTCTTGGCTTCCATAGGACATCATTGTGTAAATTATGCCATAAGCAAATAATGCATGAAATGTGAAATGTTACCTATGCCAAAGCTGATCTAATGTTTCTTGGTGTGGAAAGAGAGACTTTAAGAAGAAAGGATTAAAAAAAAAAAAAGTAAATGAATTTGAAAGGGTCATGCCAAAAAACACTTGAAAATAATAATACCAATAATGTAACGCTACAGACATTTGCTATTGAAAGTAGAATTCAGCTTCATGACTCATACCGTAGTGAGCAAACAGATACCACGGGCCATGTTCGGACAGCTTAAATTCAAGCTCAGCCAAGAGTTTCCCATTAGCTGACTCGAAATTTTCAGTGCCACCAAGCCAATGGGAATGACAAGGTCCGAATCCAGTGTTTCAAGTATGGCCCTGCTCAAAGGAGTAGCTCTCCAACACCTCCTGTCAGAGAAAAGGACCAACCGAGGTGCACGTTCAGATTGCAGGACCATGCAGATGCAAGGATAAGATACCGGAAGAACCATTTGCAGCTTTTTTGGATGGGGGAAAGACTGCTCAGGGCAGAAAAAAACCCACAGAGATCAAAAATAAAGAAGCAGAAGAAAACGCTGAAGATGTGGTTTGGTAGTCAGGCTACCTAAAGTTTCTCAAGACCCTTTTTTTTTTTTTTAAAAAAAGACATTTGCTAATCATGCTGCTGTAAGTGGGGCACTCTTGTAGCTCTGCTCAGTAATTTATGTTCATTAGGAAGGCCACTGAATGACTCATCCAGGTACAACGTCAATTTCGCAGGCAGCGTGTAACCTTGGGGTAGTTTTAAGCAGGCCTAGTCCCACCTGGAGAGAGCCCACCGCACACCACAGGCGTGCTCTGCACGGCGTGACAACCGGCTGGGGGGACACCTGTCACAGACAGCTTCTTCGGCACTCCTCTCCAAACGTACCACCCAGTCTAAAACAACTGGCAGCACAGAGCATCTTAACCTTAATGTTTCCAAGGCAGATTCACGGGAGAAAGAAGTTATTTAAAACATTATTTAAGTCCGAAGAGATAAGACCCTAATTTCATTTTTGGTTTGTATTGGAACTATCTAGTTATTTTTCTAGATAAACATCTGTCTAATCAGTTGGTCATCATTAAAATCAAGATTTTTTTTTTTAAATATGGTAACATTTCTGGTTTTACTAACAAGTAGCATTTTAAAACATTTAAGCAACCACATAGCTTAATATACATCTTAATTTTTATTTCGTAAGAAATTTACTCCATTATCACCAAGAGATACATCTACTTGTGTAGGTACATGTGATATATGCAAAGCTAAATTTAGATGAAAACTGGAATTAATTTAAAAATACACAGACCATCTTCATCTGCTAGAAAACAAAACCCACACATTTCTTACGTATACAAACATTTAGAAGTTTATAAAAACATGTTTTGTCTTTTAAATACTTTGGTAAATAAACTAAGTATAATTTGCAGTTAGTGATTTAGCTGATTACTTCTGGTCACTGTGTCCTACCAGATGACAGAACGAATGGATCTCGTCCCCCCACATCCTTCCACCTCATCATCGTATCTAAACTGCAGGGGGAAAAAGAAAAAATACTTCCCAACAGAGTTCTCAATTTTATGCAGTGATCACCAAATAATGCTCCTGAATACAGTGGCAAAAGAAAATATTCCCTCTGTTCAAGAAGAGGGGATTACTATTTGTTCACAGTTGGTTTTCGACTCCAGCAACCTTTTCTAGTTAATTATCTACTAACTCAGTCGTTCAACTGTCTGTCTTCAAAAGTTGAACTAGCACATATTGCTCATTAATGTTTTATTTTACCATACTGTTGGTTTGTTTAGATGTTAATACATCAAAGAATCTTGCTTTACAAATATTATATCAAACGTATTTCTCAATTCATAATATTTTAAGTTGTTTATCCTGATTCCTTGTCACAGAAAAGCTTGTTCCATCTTTCATGAATCTACCTTGGCTGAGTTTTTCAGCTCAGCTAAACTCATGTTTTCAGAGTTTATACCAACCTTCTTTTGTGGGAGGTGTCTGCACTAGATTCCCCCACTGAAGTCGGTGAATTCTGTGTATCACGTGTCCTTTGCAAAACAGATTGTGGACAACATCAATCAATCTGTATATAAACATCACGATACTGACAGCATATTGCTGTACATACGTGCACAAGTAAAAGAGATTATACTCAACTGCTTGGTGAACCCACTGCACCTACGTGAGTACCATGACAAAACCACTTATTAAAAATAAATAAATAAATAAAAACCATTCTTCATCATCACTGCTTCATACTGCAGCACTCTCATGAAGAAAGTTATTCATTTTCATCTCAGTGGATCTTTTTCCTCCATCCCTCCTGTAGAATTATTTTAAATCACTGGCACAGCAAAGCATTATTTTATTGGAAAATAAACTAATTAATTCACACTTGGTGAATTCATTACTGAAGGTTGCAGGCCTTGACCAGGCTAATTCTGACCATCCCACTGAATGTCTGTGACAAGCAGGTCTAGGAGTGACTTGAAATGCACTTGGGAAGGAACAGCTTCTACAAATCTTCTACTGTGTATCTCAACGTTGAGGCACTCAACACTACTAATCTTCTAAGTAGTGACTACTAAATGATAGTTTAAGTGATAAACAATAGTTTAAAGATGTATTAGGACCTCAATTTTTTTTTTTTTAATGGAATATATCAACAAGATTGCTTCAGGTGAAGTTTTACCCTTTACTTTGGTATAATTTAGATTTTTTTTTTTTTTAATAAATACTACTACTATGTTTTTTTACATCTGGATTTTGCACGTTACTACTTACATAAACACAAGTTTGCTTGTGACTCTAGAAAGGCAATGACAGTTTGGGGGACTGCGGCCAGAAGCACTGATACTGAAATGTCAGTTTTCCTTTCCTCTTCTTGCTGTACCGCTTACATAAAGTTGTACTCCCCCTTTTGTTTCTTCCTGACTCAAAGACGCCAGTAGGATGTAATTTCTCCATGTGTACTCTAACCTAACATCACTTTTTGATGGACTTACTGTTAGTCAGTCAGCTAAATCACATTTCCAGCACTAGCATAACGCCAAATTCTGTCAAAGGGCACAACAAAGCGAATTTTATCTTTCATAAAAGTAACAGTAAGTCCAGACTTTCCTCACTCAAAAAGTTCCTATTTTAACTGCCACAGTTCTTACTCTTTTCTACCTGTTTGAGGCAGGCAGTTAATCCCACTCCAGCTATCATGCAGGTACTAATTTACGCTTATGGAATAAAAAAAGTACTGGCCTTTTTCCAAAGAAATATCAACTTAGCAATTTTTTTTTTTTTAATCTATTCGCACTTCTGCTTTTTGAACACAAAAATACGGTTAAACTGTAGAGTTGTAACTATAGAGACAAGTCATGATAAACACAAACTAACTCAAGAAGCCTGTGGAAGAAAAGCAAGACTGCTCGTCTGTGTTCCCTATTCACACAGAGCTGGAAGGAGAGTCCCAGCTAAAAAATGCAGCATCTGTGTAGCTCCAGCATCATACAATTAGTACTTGTCATCCTCAGAGCTCAAAATAACGCAGTGTGTTTGCTTGCAGAAGAAAGAATGAGTTTTCTTAAGAAAATTGGATCTCTGTGCTAATAGCACAAGTCCACAAATAAGATTAAGGTTTATAAAACTGGGAATTAAAGATACTGTCAGACAACCAAGTGAGGATTAATCAAGTAAGTCAGAAACTAATAAAAAGAGATAAGCATTTCAGTGTAAATCTTGGGTCCAATCGTGCTCCCTGATTTCTTAAGACAAAATCTTCAGAGACCACAGTAATACCAACAAACTGTAGAACTAGCACAAGGTACCTCTCCTTTGCTGATCAGCAGGCAATGACTCTATAAAGCACTATTTTACCCGAAATCCATGCAGACATCAGCCCACTGGTACCTGGCACCCGTAACAAATGCACTTTGGTGTCCCGGACTCAAGCAGAGGCTGTACCCGCTGGTGGCCAGCTTCAAAATGGCGTCACAAATTGATTGCCCAAAATGAGACAAGGCAAACCAGCCATCGTCAACACCTGTGGCACAGTGGTTAGTGTGGCGTATTGACATCCCAATACACTCGGGGAGCGTAATCAAACCGATTCCTCCAAGGAAAAGGCCAGAAACCCCAGAGAGCTTGCCCTTGTGGGCATGCAAGCCCGTTGTTGTCATCTACTGACAGCCATCAGCGGTGCCCCTGCCCCGAGGTGCAGTCACTCCGCCCTTCTTCCCAACTGCTAGGGTACCTCTGCCTGCCTTCTCCCCTTGTAAGAAGTGTTACCGATATTGATCTATGTAACAAAGTATGCTGTGGATCGCCTTTGCTTCAGCGGTTTTTTTGTGGCCCCAGTGAGTTCAAAACATTTATTTTTTCAGGACTTTTTTTTTTTCCCCCCTTTGCACAACTTCAGTTCTTTTTCCCTTTATTAGGAGCCAAAGCATAGGGAACACCATTTTCAACTTGACCAACATGGGTAAATATAAATCCAGCTGATGCTGTCGAGTTTCTTCTATTTCTGACAGTCTACATAACCGCATGGCGCATGACTAGTCTGCTCCTTCCTCCTTTGACATAAGTATTGTAAAAAATAAGAATAAAACCAAGCCTAGCACAGATCTTTCAGGCAGGAGATTATAGACATTTTACAGAGTTACTTTAAAAGCCCCTGGTGAAAGATCTGCCACAGGCTTTGTGCAAGTCTGAACACAATCTTAACGGTTCTGCCTTTAACCATACTATATGGCTAGTTGAAGACTTTCAGTACACGGGGGAGGTATGATTATACAGTCCACAAAAACCACACTGTCCTGTCCCTGTCATGCCCTTCTCCGTCCTGTGAAGCGTCTGACGTTTTTAATTTTAGTGCTAAATTCAGCCGTTTTTCCAGAACGGAGATAACTTGCTGAGTTCATTCTTTGATCCCTTCTTTAAGGAAAGTTAAATAGGTACAACTTCTGCTGTACCCTATTGCCCAGCAGAATAGCTGGCTTTAACGAGCCCGGGTATAATGAATCTGTGTTCAATCACTGCATTCTTAGCAAGACCCGGGACTCTCGGGTGCACACCATCTGCTCCTACTGACCCGGCTGCTCTTGGATTTTTTCCATTTATTCCAGCATTTCCTCTTCTGGCACATGCTCTCACACTCCCTACCTGCTGTCTGTTACCTAGCCTCCTTCATCTTTTTTACCTAACCTCTTGGATCAAGCCAACTAACCTTTAAAGAAAACAAAACCCCTTGCCTGTTTGCTGCTTGGGAGCGCGCGTCACTGCTTTTCCCACAGGAACTGACATATTCAACAGCAGTACTCCAGCCGGGATGCACCCACATGATTTTTGTCTAGACCGCAAACCCTGCCATTACAATTAAGGGAGGTGGACGGAGATTTCCCGTGATGCTTGTGAGCATCTTCCTGATCAACAAGAAATCTCAGTCAAAGACTGTATAAGGAAAGGCTCCTTCTTCCTCAAAGATTTATCCCACTTACTACACAAGCACAAATCCCTGAAGACAACAGCACAGGTTCAAGACTTTGCTGTGGCACTAAATGCCAGTTCTAGAAGCATAGTGATGTGTAAAACCGCTCCTCAATGAATACCTTGAGAATAAAAAGCTGTAAATTGTACATTGCTTAAAAAATGGTCCATAGCTGACCCTTGTTATAGCCCACACAAGGGCCAGGGAACGGTGTTAAGTACCTTCTGGACTGTGCAGGCTCTGCTTCGTAGAAATCCAGAACTGGTTTCCAATCCAAATCTCCCCATTTCTTACATGGCAAAACTCAGCATGACCATTTCTCAGTTGGTCAGTAGGGATGCCGGCATACTAAGCACTAATTGTGACAGATGGGGATTTTAAAAAGCATTTTAAAAAAAAAAAGATAACTTTCATGGTCAATAATTATTTCAAAGAAAACATGTTATCTTAACCCAAACAAGCTGCCTCTGCCTAAAATGGGTGTTCCTTGTACTAGCAGAAAACATGTACCATGAACTTCTGTGCCTTGTTCCCATAATTGTTAGAATGGTAGGGTTTTTTAAACAGAAACTATTAGATTGCATTTTTGGAGGATGATAAAAGACAAAATATCAGCAAATATCTCAAACAACATTGTGGGGTTTTCCCTATCAAAACATCCACATTTCTAATTTTTTTTTTTTTTTTAAAACACATTACATTAATTCATTTTTTTCTTAAGTCCCGGTAAATGTTACTAAGAATACCTGACAGCAGTGGGTTTTGAGGGCAGGTGCTCTAACCGTAGAGCAGAATGCCACTGTGATTAGTGCCGTATAAACAAGAGGGGGAGGGCCACAAGGAGGAAGAGAAACAGCCCCAGATCCCACAGGCCTTATTATCTGCATATTCCTGAAGCCAATTACAGGCTTGTTTCCCAGTAACATTCTCCTCACAGCATAAATATACCTGGAAATAATCTAAAATAGTAAAAAACAACAAGAACATTAAAAAAAACCCTAACATTTCCAGGCTTAAGTCACATATTACTATCAAAATGACCCCCCAAACAGACTACGATAATAATATGATAATAAGTTTCACTTATATGATAGGGTAAGGAGCTACGTAGCAAAAATAAGAGGTTTTTTCCCATACTTCTTTGGAAAATGAAGTGACTAATACCAAAGTCACATACATTTACTAATAGAGCTTTAACAAGTTTCTTAAATATGCCTTCTTATTTGAAATTAAACAGCCTCTTCTTCCTCTTTGCAAAAGACCTACTCCCGGTGCTAGATCTATGCGAAATCTCTACTTTCACCGCTCAATTCACCTGCAAGACCAAGGCCACAGCGTGGCTCAAAATGAAGTCGTACTACAGTGCTCGGTAACATTTCTGCTTTGCGGGTCTGGTAAACAGCGCAAGTAAGAGAGGAAAAATATCACCATTGAAATATCACTATTTTCGTTCAGAATCACCTGTGTAATATGAATTTATATAAGTCATTATGAGATGACCTGGCAGCTATCAGGGAAGCAGTAGAAGAGTTTAGTACCCTCAGGCGGTGCCCAGGTGTAACTATACTTCGGCTCAACGTCAACGTAACTTTTTTCTGCTTGATAAAGAAAGACTACTGAAGAACAGAATTCCTGTAAATACAATAAAATAAAATAAAAAACCCGGAATACCCTACCTCTGTTTAGTTTATTGTCAGAAGTATTATGCAACTACAGCGCGTTAAGTCAAATTACTAATCCACAGGTGGAGAAGACCACAAGTCCGGTTCTTCCCTGCCACTGGAAACTGGGTGGCACAAGCCTTCGCACACCCTGACCAAGCGCCTCCTCAAAACCAAGGAGGGTTTTGCCTCATCGCCTCTGTTGGGGACCTCTTCTGGGACTCGGCTGCTCTGAGGGTGCGAGCGCCTCTTACTTCCTACCCAAATGTATCTGCCCTCGAGAACAGACCTATAAACACCACAGTGTCATTTCACCTACAGATTTTTTTTTTTTTTCCCCCCACTGAAACAACACTTAAACAAAAAATATCCCTGTCAAGCCAGGAATTAAACACATCGCGCGTCCTTTACAGCTCCGCGAACGCAACTGTCTTTCCGATATTCGGGGGCCCGGCTGAGGAAGCCCATGACATTACCGATCTGACCCGGGAGACCGCACACGGGCGCCGAAGGGCTACGCACAACCTCACGCCGAGTCCAGCGACTGTGTGTCACAGCGTGAACAAACGGTGCGTGGCCTGTCCCTGACACGCGAACACCTGGGAGGAAGAAGAAACGCGACTACCGAACACTGGCAGTGTTAGTAGCTTGGCCGAAAAAAAAGAAAACGGACACAAAGCAGCCC
>NW_008795041.1:876193-905986 GCF_000699145.1 Aptenodytes forsteri | reverse complement strand
CGGGCACCGAGGGGCCCACTGCAGCCCGGGCGGGTGCAGAGGCGTCAAAACCCCTCACGCGGCTGGGCGACCCGTCTCGCCTCGGCCCACGCCGTGGCCGCCCGGTGCCCATCCTTGCCGTGCCCCTGCCAGCCCTCCTGGGCTTCCCATGCCTGCCCCGCCGGCACAGCCCCACCTGGGCTCCCTGGCAAGGGGCTCGGTCCCTCGCCTGCCATCCCCGCTTTGGGGACTGCGCTCACGAAGCTCAGCAGTACTCGTTTTTCGGCCCCAGATGCGATGGGCCCTCATCTGTAGCGTTTCCAGAAGTACCCCCCGCTGCTGAAAATGCAGCATGGGTGCTGCAGTAAGGAAATGCAATAATGTAATGCCCTGAAGTGAGACCTAATGGATCAGCCACGACAGCTTAACAGAGAAGCAACTCGCCGTGCTCTCTATAGTTTTTGCTTTAACATGAAGGGCAAAGAGCCCCTTGTTTATGGAGACAAGATTCCTCTCTATTACTCCTCTGCCAGCAGCTAACACTGTAAATGTTCCCCTTACAGGTCGAGCACCACCTTAAAAGTCAGGCAGGTCATGACCCAAGGTGGGAGGGCTGGGTACATCCCAGCGAAGAGGATGTTCGGGAGTCTCACGCTGGTTTTCAGAGCCTTTCCTCCCAGCGGTTCTTTGGGGCATTTCAAGGAATAAGGTTTGGGGCATTTCAAGGAATAAGGCCATCAACCTGAAGGTGATGTTTGTGAATGCCAGTGACCTGCAGGAGGGTGAAGAGCTCTCTTCGCGGCGGCTCTGGTGCTGAGATACAGCCAGGCCCAGGAGAAACCCGATTGCCTGTTATTCGCTTGCAGTCCTGTACCGTTAGCAACATGTGGCTAACGTTGTTAGCCACGTTCCTAAACACAAACCATTTAGGAAGTCAATGTGGTTTAATTTTTATATGCTTGTTCACTATTAATTCTGTCAAAATATAAAATGCAAATGTAATAATTTTACATAATGCTTTTGCTAGAAAATATTAGGTTAGGGTTACCCCAGTTAAAATGGCTATCAGTTTAATTTATGGCCTGTAAAGCCAAAAAACAAATCTGCTAGCTCATCACCTCTGTCCTTGTTATCCAAGACCTGTTATCTCTTTTTAAAATCTTTTTAAAACTACTTTATTCTCTCCACACCATGCATCTGTGCCTCCTTCCCATCTGCACAAAACATGCAAACCTGTAATTCCTCTAATCTGAAATGAAGATCTGTGCTATCTTCTCAGTGTTTGGAACACTAAATGGGTTGATAGTTGCAGTTATTGCCGGGTGAATAATTGATGATTGTCTTTAAGGATGGACTGTTATGGAGGAATCTTTGTTCCTTTAGGGACAGTGGATTCTCATGGTATTTTCTCATTTTAAAACATAATTGTTTGGAAGGAGGGCAAGACTATTTCAGAAACTGAATCTTGTAGCCCAACTTACAGTGGCAAAGACCCATAGCAGCTCAGAAAAATTCTGTGAGTCCTCTTGAGAAGGCTCTGCAGAGCAGAGACTGAACAACCCCTCAGCTGCTAGGTTCTTCACCTGGAGCGTCCTAAGATGTCACTGGCCTTTTTCTGTATCTTCAGTCAGGTACATGATACTGGTCAGAGGAAATGGTACCAGCCATGTGGAGATGACATAGGGCTTTACCTAACTATTGCCATATTTAATTATATGACTATCATGAAAATAGAATAGTATCTTCAGACTAGCTTATGGAAGAACAGCTGTCTTAGAGCTGAACTTGAACAAGAGAGATGTTATGCTGACAAGTAAAGGAAAATACTGTCAACAATTTGTGCTAACTGTGCATTTTCCTGTGCCTGAAGATGCTCATTGATAACTGGCCAGCTCAGTACTTGTGATGCTAACGTCATCACAACAAATACTCCCTTCTCCAACACCCCAGCAGACACCGTTTGACCTTTGTTGATGTGTCGGCCTCAGTTTTTCTAAGTTTTTCTAAGGTGGCCCATGGCAGGAAGATACTGGAAACGCCCACTGTCCCAAAACACAACAGTCTGTCTTACCAGCCACACCTCTTACTGCAAACAAACACAGCGGCTTTTTTCTCCCTTTTTTTCTTTCTCCTTCGGACAATTTTCTCTTCTTCCTGACCTGTAAAACTTGCATTCCTCTCTCCACACGTCACACTCTCATCAGAAACGACAGAGTGGCTGCGTTCAAAACCAGCCCACCCTAGTATCGTAATCTCCAACGTGTCGTCTCCAAGACACTGAAGAAGTGAATCGCCACAAGCTGAGGGAGGAGGCAGGGAAATCCATCCCTCTCACGTCTGTAAAAGGTGTTAGGTGTGAGCTGGTCACACCTAACGGGAATACAGGGGATGCTCAGGTGGCTGCCTGTCACCTCTGAATTGCAGGTGTCCTTTGGCGCTTCACAGTGCCAACCACACCGACTTACTCTGCTGAACCCAGCACCTATGGGGAGCTTTAATCCACCCCGGGTGCCAGAGCCACTTACACAGTCCAGCGCACCCCAGTTTCCTCTCTGTGCAATGGTATCGACAGTCCTTGCGTGCTTTAAAGTTCTCGTGAGGGTACATTAGTTCAGATTAGTTCAGGCACTTCATGGTAACAGAAGCCATACAAGCATCATAGGAAGGGGGTTTCAACCTTCCTGTTTACAAGGAAGTTGTGATGTCATCACAGGTTACCAAACTTCCCTATAACTAAGAAACGCTACATATCAGTAAATCAAAACAATTCAAGTATTTATTGTTTGCTGGAAAAAAATAATGTCAGTAATGTAAACTGGGTTGAAATCTGACTTATCAAAGTATGGTTTAGATCTGTGTGTGGTCCTCCTTTCCTCCTTCCCTCCCCACCCAAATAATAACGCAATGACTTACCCTAAACCCAGCCAGCAGCAGTCCTGCAAACAATTGTGTGATCATGTGTGGGAGGGAGACCGAAGTTGTAGTAAAAAAAAAAAAAAAAATACTACTTCCAAAGACATGCTAGTAGGAATAGTAGTAATATGTATGATAGGTATATCTTTCTTCAGGATGAAATCTTTGGTAAAAACTGTCATGTATAATATGACATATAATACATAATTTCCAGTAAAAAATCCTTCCCAATATTTTAGTATTTAGGGGATTCTGAGAACCATTTTACTTGAGCAGTACAGCCAAGGACCAAGTCACTCGAATTTGTACATTATTTCGCTTATCTTAGGGTTCAGATCATGTCAAATTTGCCCTGGCCCTAAAGGCATGAGACCTGGCTGGCAGCTGCTTCCCGCTGACAGTGAAAACACCCCGCATATCACCGAGTGTAGCTTCGGAAACACAGGCAAATGGGTGGCTGGAAAACCGTAATTTAGATTTTCCCAAATCAGTTCAAGTGAATCTCATCCGTCATTCATAATAACAATTATTTTTATTTACTCTCTTTGCAAAATGAAAGACTACTTTGATGACAAGCAACTGGTGGGGCAGGTTTCCCAGCCACGGCATCAGGAATGCTTAGTGTATAATTGACAAGCTTGTAGTTTCACGTATTGATTCAGCATGCAAATACTCTTATTATTCGTTGCATTGTTGCTTGCAGGAAGACATTCAATCTCTAAGAAAACAGGAGAAATGGTTAGTGAACGGTAAAATTTGATTTCCTGTTTTCCAGCTTGTTAATACCTCTAATGCATGAAAAACCCCTAAGATATAGTAGCTGTTTCCTAGCTCTGACCTATTCATTGTTTTCAAAAATTAGATGGCATCGTAGGTGAAAACTGCCTTCTCTGAGCAGATTGCGGAAGATGCAGTTCATGTCAGTTTTTCCTGTAAGCAACTGAGTACATAATACAGAATAACAGTTGGTGTCATAAAATATTTGACAAATACCCATTTATTATTTGTGTGGGAAGGGAAGGAGGACCACACACAGATCTAAACCATACTTTCATAAGTCAAATTTCAATCCAGTTTACATAACTGACATTATTTTTTCTAGCAAACAATAAATACTTGAGATGTTTTAATTTACTGGTATGTAGAGTTTCTTAGTTACAGAAAAGTTTTGTAACTTACAATGGTATCACGACTAGTTGCGTTTAGAAAAGTCTTTTACAAGGTCCTTTTACAAAGATTTGTGCATGTAGCGTGAGCTTTAGTGGCATAAGGCTAAGCCCATGCACACGTCTTTGTAAGAGCAAGGCCAAAAATAGTAGACTGCTTTTTAGGTAACTTTCCAGGAAAGTACAGCCTCATTTCCATTAATTTCCATCAAAGCCCCTAGCAGTTTATTTCTTGTAAAATAATGGCTTCACATGAAACTTTTAAAAATAATATTTTAGGTCCACATTTGCTATTTTTTTACTTTTAGCTTTGAAAGATTATCCTCTTACTTTTATGTTCTGTAGATGCAAAAGGTCACTCAACAAGCCAAGCGTTAGAAAATGTCATTCCTCTATCATTTGTGCTTTAACTTTGGAATTTCACAAAGCCTTCAGCAACTATCAAACACCTGGTTTTAACCAGAATACACCCAACCTTACTGTATTGCAGGTCATATCATCAGCACACTTGAAAGCCTGAACCAGGAAATGCTGCCAGGGGAAGATCTACACGATCCTGGAAGTCACACGCAGAAAAAATAAAAATTTAAAGGGAAAAAAAAAAAAGAGGGACTTACGATTGTCTTCTCCCACAGGCACAAGTTAAAAGATAGATCTTGCCATGTGTCCTGAAAGTTAACTGTATTCTCATGGACAAGGAGGGAAATGCATGTTAGGCGGAAGGGGCTATTACAAGAGCACAGATTATAATTAAAGAAAATTTCTTGGTGCTTGGTGAGGTGGCTAATGTTCCATCACTTGCTTCTTTTAACAAACTGTTACTGGCAACCACACTCTCAAGTGAAAAATAATCACAGAAAGGGACAGAGGCGTTAATCATTACAATGAAGCCATTAATGCAAAGCAAAATGCATATTTTCCATTTGAAGAAATAACAATTAAGTAAAAAATTACTGCACGTCTGCTCTTCTGTGTGTCCTGCTAATTTGCCACTCAAAAATTTTGCCTTCAGATTTGGAAAAAAATTCTAAGTGTTCAGTTATGAGCTAACCTACTGACCAAAAAGGGCTTTCAATGCTGCTACTGCAGTCTCATGCTTCGTATGCAGTTTTGACCTAAGTAAGTTCCCTTTAAGGCAAATAGTATGCCCTTATGCCATATTCCTAGTTACATTTTAGCACAGCAAATGGTCCGCTTTGTCCTCTAGTTAATTCATGAACTCAATATCAAACACAAACAAATCAGCTGCAATACGCTATGGCTTCTGCTGTTAGCACAGACAGTGGAGATACGCCAATAGATTCTATTTACAACTGATTTTCCCAGACCAAATACAGCTACAACAATGTCATTGCAATTGCAGTAAGTAACGTTGCAGGCATTTTCTGCGGGAACATGCACTGTGCCATAAAGCCTGTCACCTGCACGTGACAAAGCTTTTCATTCAGCGTCAGTTTGAGAAGGGCTGTATTTTCACTGCATCGCTCGTTATGCAAAAGCCACCTGCAGCCTGGCCTGCAATGTGATAGCAACCTCCAGCTCTCGGATCTCACATGCAAAGATGGAGAAACACACAGCTGGCTCATGTTCCCCAGCAGCCAGAGCTGCATCTCCCTCATCCGCAGCACCACGCCATGGCCTCTCTACCTCTTCATAACCTCTCCCGCAAGGTAGGGTTTGTCCGGACCTGGGCAGCTGCGCCTGGCGCAGGGTGGTGGAGCAAACGCTCAGGCAGCAGGGACGGGCTGGGTGGCACAGCTCGGAGATGTGCCAGCCGCAGCCTGGTTGCACAGCCGCTACACCATCATGCGAGAACCTCTTCTCCCTTCTCCCGCCCCTCCAAGCTCACAACAGATACTTGGGCTATCACTTTCAAAGAAAAGAAACCTGAGAGACCTGAGTGGCGTTAGTTTGGATCGGGCATTGTTTCTCAGCAGCACAGGAGAAGGTCGTCTCGCTTTCTGGTGAAACCCTCCTACAGCAGGGACAGCCTCTGACCATCAGAGGCCCTGAAGCCACAAACAGGACACTGCACAGGAAAAATAACGCAGACCACAGCTGGACTCTTAACGCCACTGCTAGCCCAAACATCATCGCCAGCCTGTTCATGGTCAGCAATCAGCAAGCAGGGGAAGGTACCATGGAGGTAATTTATTGCCCCTCTCTCATGTAAAAGGCAGAGCTGCAGAGCTGAACACAAGAGATCCCACACGGATTAGAGATCTTGACCTGGGCCACAAGAAAGACAGAGCACAAGATGTTTTACGGCATGTCCCCAGGAACTGCTCTCCCCTTGGAGCCTCTTGCAACGCTGAGCAAGATGCTCTTCCCAGGCCCCTCTTCAAGCTTTATTTCCTGCTTGCAGACTTCAGGAGGGAATAGGGCTGGCTGCCCACCTCCTCGCTGAGTACTGCCAGCTCGCTTCCCCACTCACTGGCCTTCGCTGGTGCCACAGCAGCTTCACCGAGGTTATTCTTCATTTACAGCAGTGTGAGAAAAGAAACGGCTTGTATTCTTTGCAACTCAATGTGCTTGAAGTCCTTTATAGATTTGGTGTTGAGGTATCTAAAGCCAGGATTTAAAATCAGAATAGGATCAGGCCTAAAATAAAGGCTAGTCTGTGCATATGTACATACATCTTATGTTATTGAGCCAACATCGTGTCCATTATTATATAAAATCTTGTATTTTTAGTTACATGTGTTCATATTGCCGATATTGACTGGCAAAGACTAAATATTGTTAGAATACTATTTGCTTTGCCATTTATACATGTTCTTCATTTTTTTTCCCCCGGTGTAAGAATTCCAGGCAGTTGACAGCTGAGATATTATTATTCAGTATAGAGATTAGATATTAAATCTCATCATGGTGGAGAGGGAAGGTGCGTGTAAGGAAGATCAATTACAGTCTTGTGACTGAGGAGTGTATCTTAGTGAGACTCAGAAAAATCTGGTTCTACTCCTACCTTCACTACATTTGCCATGCAACCCTGCAGACATTCTTTGTTAGTAGTACAAAGAAAATATTTTCTAATTGTACAGCAGTCTTATGAGATACAGGCAATGTCTGGAGGGCATTCGGATGCTCTGAAAGGGTAACGGGGAGCAAATACACTCAGTGAAGGACTAGCAGTCAGGACTGACTGGTACAACTTGAGGTGTGATGACAGTGACTAACAGGAACTAAGTTGGTGAAATGCAGGATTTGATTACGTGGTTCAGAAGATATTTCAGTTTTCTGTGCAGGCAACCAGGCTCCACAGTACAGTTCAGAGATCCCATGCAGGACCCAGACCCACTGGCTTGCAAATCAAAGGGGTACAGCTGCCCATGCCTAAGCTGACAATTTCAGGTGAGGGCTAACGGCAAAGTTACGCTTCTGGAGTCCAAACTACCACCTGTGAACGGCACTGGGCTGGGCTGTGGTGACACACCAGCTCTTTGGTGCTAGCTACAGGATTTCCAGCATTGCTCAGCAGAGTGTCACGTAGATGTGCATCACAAACAGATTGCACAGGAGAAGCATGGGGACACAACACCCACAAGGAGAGCTCTAGATGGGAGAATGATCAGTAAAAAGGAGAGGTCAGGTTTTAGAAGCATCTTTCAAATAAAAGAAGTAACAAGCACTCCCAAGCTGCCCCTGCCCTATTTCACCCCCCTCCTTTGAGTGATCCTACTTTTCCCTGTCCTGGCTGTGGGTGACTGGGACCTTTCCTATCATCCCTCTCTCATCCTCCTTGCCAGTGACTTACCACTGTGTTCCCTATCTTCCCTTGTTGGACCTTCCCCCGCAGGTACCTCCCCTCCTCTTCCCTCTCTTTGCAAGTGCTAGAGGACTGTCTTCACTCCACTTCTATCAGAGGACACAGCACAGCCCCTTTGATTAGAAAATCCTGCTTCTGTGCCCGAGTGCATCATTTGCAATCTATGGCTGATGCCACCTTTGAATATTCAGCTTTAAATTGCAGCAAATTTGTAACACTGGAGATCGGGAAGAAGGAAGGAAGGAAGGAAGGAAGGAAGGAAGCCTGCTTGAACGGACGTCTACGCAAAGAGGTGCAGGCGGAGTTCAGGCTCTCTGCTTTCCCCCCGGGTTAGCTGGACACGAGGTGGTTGTGAGCAGGAAGCTGCCTAGGTGCACTGGTGCAACCATCCTCCTGTCTGCTGTCTCAGCCAGCTCCGAGCATAGCACTGAAGAGCTCACGTCTGCCTGCATGGATCCGCCTGGACGTATCCTGTGCCTCCCCTTGGCAGGCACCGCTGCAGAACAAAGCGATAGAGCAGCCTTTCCTGTTTACTCCTCTGGGTGTGGTTCACCAACCGCTCCTGGCCCTGATATTAGAAAAACAGTTAAAGTTGGGCCACAGGATGTGTAGCTACTCTCTCGCGCTGGGTCAGTTAGTTGTTTTACAAATATTTCCTACAACAACGCGCCAATTCTGCTCATAACCGATACTGCAATCCCCGCTGTTCGGGTGCAAGAACACTGCAGTGAAACTCAGGATTAGTCTGTCCTAAAAAAGCACAGCTAGAGACAAAAGGTGTTGTGACAAAAGGTGACAAAATATTGCCGCTCTAAATTAAAACTCCTAGGGAGATCTGGTGGGTTTGCTTTAACGTATGAACCGATTAAATGATGTCCCTGTCTTGTAGCCTTGCAGAAGCAGTAAAGGGATCTGATGAAGCCACAGAAGAACCGTTTTGATGTAGGATGGCTCAAAAGCAAAGCCCTCGCTACTAGAATCCCTGGGTTCCTAGTGAATATGTACCCTCTTTTCTTAGCAAGTGGACAAGCGTTTTTGAACAGTTGTATTTCTGAACACTGCTGTACTTTCCACGTAGTTTAAATAACATACATTTGGCAAGTCTTGCCTTCTCTAAAACTATGGATAGCTTAAGGGAGGAACATTTCCAGTGTGTCTGTTATAATTTAATGAGTGTACTTACTCAAAGTGTAATTGATTTGAAGGAGTAAGATTTGCTCAGAGAGGGCCTGGGGTTTTTTTTCTTCTTTTTTGGCTACTAATTTATTTTTCTTTTGCTCCTTCAGGGTAAACAAGATAAGTTTTTACGAAGTCTGTATCCTAATATAGTTACAGAGGAGTGTATTAATTTCTAGAAAAGTTTATGCTATCAGTGTCATATTTATTAACTTGCAATATTGGGATAAAATAATACAAAAAAGTTGATAAAGTATGAAGATCTACAGTCAAAACCAGAGTATGGCTATACTGAGTTTGGGGGTTAATTTTACTATGTTCTGTTGCATAACTGAGTCTTTCTTCTGCTAGCTCTTGCTACAATAAACACAGTCAGGTAATCCCATACCCTGAGGACCAGATCTCTTTGTACGTGCCTAACTTTAAAATCCATGAAAGAATACTGAATTTACACAGGGCTACACACAGTTGCGAAGTTAAGCGTGTGCAGGATAATGGCCTAAAAATTTACTGCAAGATAGATAGCACTGTAAAGATTTGCAATAAATGAGCGTGCCAGATGAGGCCTGATCTCAAACATTAAAATATAATTTTCTATTTTAGTGAATTGTCATTGAAGCTTTAATGGAACAGTGCATCCTGAGCGGGCATCTAAATGAAAAGTCAACATCTGAAAAGTTGTCATCTAAAAATTCAACAGCTTTTCCAGTTATAAGAAATGCCATGGAAAGAAAATTAAATACAAAGAAAAGAGAAAGCTAAAAAAACCAGCTAAGCAGGATGAGTGGATATGATTTTGCAAAATCCTTCAAGATTTAACAAATATGTAGGAATATAAAAATATGTAAGAATTTAAAAAATATGTAGGAATTTATCAGCTTTCAGACAAATATATTTCTTCTAAGTTATCCACATTAAAAACATTTCAGCAAGACGAGCAAAGATGCTGGTATTGCATGGCAATATTAGAGGTGCTTGAAATTTGCAGTACAAAACCAGTCTCTCCGGGACATTCAGTGAACAGATGTTCAGAGGCAGTCTGCTGCTTGGAGTACTTACAAATCAAAACCATATGAGAAATGTTATAGCTGCTGATGTTCGCAACAAGGACAGATTCTCTTTTGTGGATTTTTTTTTATGTCAGCTCTAGTAATTCTTGATGATCCTATAGATTCAGAAAAATCCTAATAACTTATTCTGAGAAAACTCAGAAGAGATATGCAGATGGAAAGTAATTTAGTTATCAGCATTCCTAATGAAAAAAAATTAAAATTGTGAGAAGCAGGGTTTCTGAAGTGTGGTTTTCCCACAGTTCTCTCTTGTCCAGATACTTGGGTACCCACAAGGGGTTGAAGGAACACCACGGACTGTCCCCAGTGAGAGCACTACTTGGGTCTGTCTCTACCTTCACAACACTGGCAGAAAGCCCGAGTCAAAAAGGTTCCTCTCCTCTGAAGGCTTGAAGGCATTGGCGTTACCTTTTACTTGGTGCAGTCACTCAAGCCAGTGCACAGCGGTCTCCTAACATCATTGTCGAAACATTTTTTTTCTTCCTTGGTAGATCCATCGGTTTTCTCTTGCTTTCTGCAGTCCAGATGACTACTGATGGAAAAGAATCAGCCCATTGACCCCTCTTTCCTTTCCTGAAGTTCTGTCCTACGAGCTGGGCAGAAGGGTATTGCCCAAATTCAAGAAGCACTTGCTTGTAGCTTCTCCTGATCATCTGTGAAATTTATCTTCATATGTAACAGGGAGAAAAAGCACTATAGCTGCCACAGCAGCTATTAGCCAAATCCTATGTTATCAGTCAAATTAAATTAAAACTGAGAAAAATCATCATGCTCAGGAGGAAGAAATTAGCATCCAGTTGGCAAGGCAGCTATATTAAACCAGATAACAATCTCAGCAGCACCAGAATTAATTAGGAGTAATTGCAATCTACTTCTGCACTGGAGTAGTTTTTTTATGATTATGTATTTTCTTATCTTTATGTTTGTGCCTTTAAGATTGTGATCACATTTTTAAATGTTACTTTGGTTTGGTAACTGAGGATGGTATCTGAGGATAGACGCCATTGTATTAGGACTGTTCTAGATAAAACATCCTACACAAAAATAAATATTGAGATTAAAAAATAAAGTGCCCCAAAATTAGGAAATGTCACAAGTAAGATAGCCTGCACAATGTTATTTCTGTCCTGTTATGGGCACAAAAGCTGATAAATGAAAGGTAAAAATGAATTCTTTAATATTCAGCTATATTTGCTAAATAGCGATGGAACGTAGCAGAAGATCTGCTATTTGGGAGATGCAACCTTACTTGCTTCACAACGAAGAGACGCTCTGACAGTGCACAAGAGAATCATGTTTCGAAGTGCTGTCCGCAAGCCTTGAAAGGGGTGATGCTAAATAGAGCGGGGGGCTAGACAGGAGCAGGCAGGGAGTCTACTGCCAGCTCTGGGCTGGAGCGGAGCCCGGCAGTTACGGCAAGTAAGGGAGAGCTGGGGAGGTGCTTCGTGATACCTCTCTGCCACTCATTCACCGCTGAGCTTTGCCAAGGTGGATTGTGTATCACAGCTGTAAAGGAGTCAACAATGTGGTGCTTCTGTTCACGAGCAGCATAACTGATGAAGTCCGGTTTCTCTCGCCGGGATGCAAAATGTGTGGTGTATGTGGTTCATGGCAGCCTTTGCACGCGTAGGCACAGGGGTGCGCTTTCTTTATGATTAAATGATTATGAGAAAATACTCAGCAATAGGATTGCAAAGAAGAAGAGGTGAAAGTATAAATCATGGTAACTTGTCTTTTAAACCAGACCTCTCTCCACAAGGTCGAAGGATGTAGTTGTTGAAACAAAGGGCAAAAGCTTGCAGTGCGCCTGCTCTCACAAACCTCTAGAGTGCTATAATAAGTTCAGCAAGCTGCTTATGTGTAGTCTGGTCTGACTTCTAAAGGTATGGTGATTTTTTAACCGTATTTCTGAATATAGCTTACTTGTACTTCCACAACAATAAAATACCAGCAAGAAAAAAATCATCTTTTCTTTTGCAACACTTGTGCACATCTGTGCAAATTTAAATAACTATGTAGCCAGTGAAGTAAGAGTAAGGCCCACAGTTGCTGCAATGAATTCTACTCTGTACTTGAATCAGCCTACGTGCATCTCGGCTCTGAAATTAGATGAAATGCGAAGACTGTTGTGCTCATTTATAGCCGTGCTGACTATATTGGTTTCCTCGTGAGTAAAGATACATATCAACATACTGCACTAATGACAGGGCTGCTCTGTAATGAAATACCTCACAGTAAAAAACAGTCATATGTTCAAGAAAGGGGAATAAAGAGGGGAAAACAGCTCAGCCGCTCCATTTTTTCAGTACTGCTCAAGACGTTAATTGCAGAAGATAAGGCACCTAAAAATATCTGAATATAGATTTCCTCACAGTGCTGATGTTGTCAGTTATGCTCATTTCTCTCCGGTGTATCTGTTTGCCCGGTTCTGTTGGTCTTTTCATTCTGCCACTTGACAGCAGAAGCTGAGGATGTTACTGTCTCCCAATATTAGTTGGTAAACAGATGCTTTTCAAAGCAACAGCTGCACTTCAACAAAAAACTTTAATTTTCCTTTACAATTTTACAATGAGATAAAGCAGCTGGAATGCTTTGGAGATAAAGGAGCTCATGAATAAATCACTTGACACCTTTATACTGAAGTATGGCTGTCTTCATTAAATAAAATTGCCTCCTGTCAAGGGTGGTGAGAGGGTTTTGGGAGGAAGGCAAAGTTGTTTCCACTTGAGACCCCAGATAATGACAGTTGGTGGCAAGGTGGAAATTAATGTCGGAATCATTTTGCAACTTTTTGTTTATCATTACCCTTTAGATCATTTCAATATAAAAATCACTTGGGTTCGATACTCTGGAAAGTAACGCAAAGGAAAAAGCTTAAGCAGGTATGTAGATTACAAATGCTTATGGCCAGTGAAAAAGAACAGATTATGCGTGTTTACACAGATGGCTAAAATCACATACCACAGCGTATGAGGTATTTTACCCTTTTTTTAGTACGAGGTGGTGCTGGACGCCCTCCCGAGCGCTACTGAGAGGCGCCTGGGGAGGCCCTGCCAGTGGCCTGGGGTTCCCCCCAGAGCCGGTTCAGCAGGGCCAGTGCCCTGGGGCGGTGCAGCTCCTGAGCTTTGGGTTGCGAGCACCTGCCTGAGCAGGGCTTTGTAAGGATCCAGCCAGATCCTCGGCCTTCCTGTTCCCCCCGAGGCAGAGCACAAACTGCAGGCATTTATCGTCCTTGCTGCTGTCTCACTGGCAGCATTATGAGAGATGCCACTCAGTTAGTTGCCGCAGAGCAGGGGTGCCAATCTGGCTCTAGCTAGCACAGGACGAGGATGGAAGGCATGGGGTCTTTCTCTGGAGGTGGAAGAAGGCTGCGGTGATCTGCAGCGAGATAAAAGCCTGCTGCTTTCCTCCAAAACACCTGCCTGCTTGGACCCAGAAACACGTTTCAGCCCTCAAGCAAGCCCCTAAAGCTCAAATAGCACAGAAATGTTACTGATGGCAGGTGTAAGGGAGCAGGCAAATGTCTTAATCGGGTAGCAAAGGATGTATTTAATAAATTGCACAGACAGAAAAGCTGGGACGGGGCCTACAGCAAAGAATGGTCCTGAATTGCCAGCAGAAGTGGCACAGCCCTTCAGTCGGGTTCTGCCAAGAGGGAGATAGATGGAGGAAGCCATATCAAGGTATTTATGAAGCGATGAAAAAGTTTTGGGGACCTGGTTGAGAAGGAACAGTGAGCTACCTACTTCCAACCAGGGAACCTGCAAACGAGTCTGGAGTAAAACAGGGTGAGATTCTGCAGGCTAGTTCTTCAGAGGAACTCCATGTGTGGACAACGACTAATATGGAATTATGAATGCCTTGCTAATGTTGTATTACTCACCAGCAAAGTTGAATATACTAATGCAGAAAAAGGCACTCTTATTCCACACATCGTTTCAGAATAATCCTGTATCAATAGAGCCCCCTGGGGAGAGGATATAAAGTCCTCATTAACAAATAGTTTCTGATTGCCAGTCAACTGTGATGAACTCATAGAGAGCTTGACCACCAAAAGTACTGAGTAAAATAGAATATGTGCCTTACTGCAATCAGTATGTGACTGCAGCTTGCAGGGACAGTCTGAAGTTGATTTCTGCGCAGATGATTTGGAGAAAGATGTTGTAGCAGCTCGGTGTGGCCAGCTATGCAAACTTTTACCTGGATACTTAAACAGGCTTTGCAGCCTCTACTGACCTATGTGGCAACACCTTCTATAGTCTCGCTAGCTAGCCTCAAGCTAGCTTCAGTATATCTACTTAAGTTATACTTATGTCTTTGCCTTCAGGGTAGAGATGCCATAAGCTGTGTCACCTGACCATGCTGCCACAGCTGGTGAAGGAAAGGTGAATACTGTGACTACAGCACCACTAAAGAATATTTTTTCCCATTTCCACCCTTGATGGCGTGTACTTGTGCATATTCCAAATAACTGCAGCCTTCTAGACAAAGCTACTGTATTGAAAAGAGAACTCTACTAACTACCCCAGCTAGATAGAAGAAGCATAGCTGTTCACACTGGGCAGCTTTTGGCCAGCCTTAATGATATCTCTTCTACTTGCAGACACTTTTTGATGACAGTGCATCACTGCTATTTTGAGTCAGCTTGAGTTTGGTGCACTGTAAAGAATTTCACTCACAGTGATTCAGCTGCAGTGTTGTTAGCAGCTTTAGCATGGACAGTGCTGCCAGCAGAAACCTCAGGAGCAAGGATGACTGACATGATACTGAGAGCAATGCAAAGCTGTTGACAGATACAGCTCTTAGTACCACTGACTGCGCTAAGCAAGGATGGAAAACTTCCTGCAGCTTCCTTGGTACAAGCATGAGTGCAAAGTCATTCCTTGGCTTTTCAGATCGTCTGGTTGAAGCAAAGAACGCTCTGGGAGGCTGCTGAGTGACGCTGTCTGGCAATGTTCCCATGCTAAAAATACAGTGGAAGATAACTGCTGTTTTTTGGGGGGGAGAGTTTTCCTCCTCAGTTTTCTGTGGATTTTATGCTGTGCATATATAGTGCTGAATGGGAAGTATAGCACCTCTTCTTTCACTCGAGCTCAAAACTTCTTTGGTCTGGTGCCTTTTTGTTGGTGAATGTTTTTGCTCCTAGCTACATTTCTGTGAAGGTGTTTCATGGCCTTAGCATGCTATCAATTACAATTTATTAAATCCTAGGGAGGCCTTTACACATTCTTTTACATCTCATTGAGAACAACTGACAATTTATGGGACAAAGAAATAGCACCTGTTACATTTTGGGACCAGTGAACTTCTAGCCTTGCATTCTTCACGCAGATTTTCTAACTCAACATTTTGAAAGCTGCATTTCAAGGCAAAAATCAAATAGTATCTCCTTTTCGATAGAGTGGAAAAGCCAAACCTTTTTTTAAACTGTCTCCTGAGTGACTAATGGCCATACTTCTGGAACAGATGTGAGCGAACAGCCTATCTATTCTGAACACTCTTATCAGCACTTCCAAGGGGTTTGTAAAGGACACAAAAAGCCGTGGTACAGTAATTACTGTGATGGCAGACTAGAATTCCAAGGCTTGTGTGCTTTTTCATTTAAGAAACAGTTGCAGTGATTTAGGATGTTGCCAACCCTTACTCCCCTCCCTGCCCAGGCCCAGTTTTCTTTTCCAAACCTCTTACAAGTAATGTTGAAGTGTTCCTAAGCCAATACCATATGAAATCTGGAAGCTCAGCATCAACTGCCTCTCACAGTAATTTGGGTTCTGTTACTAGACTACTAGATTTCAATAGATTAAACTGGCTGAAGGACCATTTTGCTTTACTGCTTCAACAGGGGAGGGTGTGGAAAATGTGGTTGAGTTCACCTCTGGCAGAGGGACAACAACAAAGAGTTGGTCAATAACAATTTACATTGTTGCAGCTATTTCTTTACTGAATGTGTATCTAAGACCTAAACTACAGTTTTGCAAAACCAAAGGGAATAAATGCAGAGTTAAACTCTGCAGCTGATCACCGAGTTAGTTACTGCACCAACATTTTTTTAAGTGCTATGTAATTTTAGGGACTACTATCTAGTTGCAAGCCACTTTAATAAACCTAATCAAATAAACCAATCATTTGTAAGGGTCATAAAAGAAAAACTACTCCCTTTGGCTCCACAGTCCTTCATTACTTGGCTAGATGCATTTGCTGAAGACAGAGCTCCACTAGAATGATTCAAGCCAGGATGACAAATTCCATATTCCAGATGAGAAAATATTTTCCATCAGGCAAAAAAATTAAAAAAAAAAAAAGAATTATTATCTTTCGGAGATAGATCTCTTTCATCTTGGTGATTCCTGTCTTGTGACTAAAATTTGTTGGCATTTGAACAGAATACTCTTTATTTTCAGAGATAATGCGTGTTAGTTTGAGATGGTCAATAACCTGTAATAACTGAAAAAGCATCAAAATTTAGTGTGCTTAATGTTAGGAAAAAATAATGAAGTATAGATTTTAAAAGATCATTATCAAAATTTCTTCACGTGCAGTAAAATTGGACAACTTGGAAAGAGGTATGAAAGGTTCCATTTTATTCTGCAGCTGACCTGACATAGTACATCTGCACCCCTCAATATATGCAGCAAGAACAAACAGCTTGGAGTATGTAAGTATTTGCAAGGCTTATGTTAGTCATCATTAAAGTGTTTTTGTACCCTGAGTGACCTGCTGAAAGAACTCTGAGCTTGAATGCTTGTCTTTTTTTTTTTCCCAGTTACACCAATAAAAAGTATTACTTCTTCATATAAGCTTTGTATCTTCATATAAGCTGTGAGGCATTCCCCCACCTTCTTCTTCTTTGTGATATTGGGAGGAATACTGGTTAGAAAGCAGGAGTAGTAGCCTTGGATCAAAGGCAAGTATCCAGGCATGTGAAAACACCTTCGGTTGACTTCATTGCAGAGTGATAATTATTTACACTCAAATGATGTCCCTTGAGGTAATGCACTTGAGAGCAACTCTGGCATGCAGCGCGAAGATTTCTGGGGCCGTACCCCCGGATTCTCAGTACTCTAGTAAGCTGAGATGTACTGTGAGTTTCTTTACAGTGAATGGTGGAAAAACTTGTTTGTCATTACAGATTGTAAAGATACGTAACAGAAATCCTAGAACTGGTCTGGATGGAAACGTGCATGTGAAAGCACCAGAAGAAACAATGGAGCAAAGCGGCAAAGCTACGTCACACTGGAAGTGCCATTCTTCCTCCTGTTATCTCAGCATTAAGACAGACCATAATCATAAAGATATGTGAAATGAAGAAGGAAACAGAATGGGTAGCAACCTTGTTGAAGATTCATGGATGATAAAATAAACAAGGTTCTGAGGTAAAAAAATTGCCCCATAATAATTGTTGACTCCTAAAGAGTATAAAAACCTGTCCAAACCCAATTTATCATCAACAATGAAAAGGAACCCAAGAGATGTAACGAGGTCCTGAAAGCTATTTGCTGTTGCCATCCATATCACATACAGGTGATCCTGCCAAAATTGCTCGGGCATGCACATGTCTTAGTGCTTGCAAGTATGTGGCCATGAGAGTGTGAATAGATAGAATCAACTTACTTAGTGGATTGTAAATTAAAATCATGTTCTGCCTGCCTAAGGTCTTGTATTGTCTTTTGTTGCACTAACAACCTACAAGGACCGTGTATCTCCCGCTGTGTAATACTATGTTATGGACTTACTTAATGGCTTTGCCGTTCTCTTGAGCAGAATGGCTCAGAAATTCTGGTTCTGTTCTCACAACACTTCGTTCAGCAATTTCGAATTCAGGTAATTGTGGGAGAATGGAGGTTTTATAGCAAGACAAACTTAGTTAATGGTTTTGAAAGTGAGATCTGATAAATTTGGATGGAAAGGTATGGCATGATTGCTTATGCAGAGGAAGAGCGGGCTCTGATAACTCTGTTGGTCCCTTGCAAATCAATATCCTGAACTGCTGTGACCAGTTCAGATGATATTATCATACAGCTGTGTATGGCAAAATGGCTGCACAAATAGCTGAGGACATGAATTCCTGTAAGCTTTATGCTTTGCTTTCTGCTAGGTCAGACCACCTGAGTTAAAATTTCAGTACAACTAGAGATAACCATTCTTGTGTGAACAGGAACTTCAAGGCAATATTCAGTAAAGCAAAGCACAGGAGAGTTTGGTTGGAGCGGGTACAGCCACTTTGTGTCACTCAGTGGTCCGGAATGGACAGAGATGACGGTATCACATTTCTGATTCTGGTGATACTGATACTGATGAAAGCCATTACAGTCTATATTTAAGATGCAAAGATTGCACGTGATTTAGCTCATAAGAAGTATAAATTTCACATTTTTAAGCTAATTCTTCATTTCACTAATTCTTCATTTTGTTTGTCTTTGCTTTGTCAAAACAAAGAGTAACTTCATCTGCATGTCCCTAAGTAAAAGAATACCCCTTAATGTCTAATTAAAGATGCCGAAGGAGAGAGAGACCCTGGATGTACCTGAAACCCCCTGCCAGAACCAGAGAGGGAAGAGTCCTTACTGAAAGGGATGTAGAGAAGAACAAGAGCAGAAGACCAAGAGAAAATGAACTAACTGTATCAATTGTTGGCAACCTGACAGACAGCATCTGCAGGGGATATCGTTTGCTTTAACATCAGAGTCCCAGTACTGTTAGTCCCCGTTGCAGAATCAGTCATAAAGAGGATAACCTTTGCTGGCCTGAAAGCTACCAAACAAGATGCCTGGGAAAAACACAATGATTACATCAGTCTCTTGCCTCACCTTTCTGCTACGCTGCTTTCCTCCCTCTGCTTGCTAATCTAAATGCTGGTAGGAAGCATTGCTGTCTTTCATTCTGCAATACTGTGTTACAGACTTGTTTAATGGGTTTGTCTTTTTCTTGAGTGAAATGGCACAGAAATTCTCTCACAGTTCACCCTTCAGCAAACAAACTGTAACTCTGGACATCACAAAAGTCTGCATCTTTTAGCTATGGGAGCTGTGTTTCTTCCACATCCCTTTGCTTGTTCTTTCCACATCTGCTTCTTTTGGGGGAGAAATGGACAGTTTTGGTGGAAAGCAATGCACACACACACAAACCCAGATATTTCATATCTTAAAAAAATCTAGAAATATAGCCAATTGCCCACTTCCACAGAACTCCACAGCACGTGCTGGTGTAAGGCTTGGTGAGGTATGTCTTCACCCAGCTGCAGGCACAGATATACTAGTGCTTCTAGCCTTCACTTTCCCATGAGAAAATCAGTTTGCAGCATGCTGTAACCCCTATGTGTATTTCAGCATTACTCTATGCAATAAACCAAACATTAGTTGCCATGCAGCATGTTCACTAACATTTGTAAGGAGCCTCCTCTTCTTTTTCTTTTCTCTTAGCACAGCAGCAACAACTGTGCCAAAAAGGTTTTGGGTTTTTTCTCTTTCCTTTTAACACAAATGCTTTTTGCTGGTTAGAATTTCTGAAGTGATCAAACGTCACCCTGTTAACTAAGGTCTGCTACCAGACCCATTGGAAGTCTGTGCCTTGTGCAGAAAGATCACCTGGTAGGCATTATCTAGGTCCTGCTGCATTCTGAACATGGACAAATGAGAAACCTGAATAGTATTGCGCCTTCCTGTACGGCAACAGCTCCCAAAACAGCTTGCTGCCCAGCACTTGCAAGACTTCAGTGGCAGCAGCTGATCGCTCGCTTTCCTCTGAGACAGTAACTACTATGGCACTTCTTCAGGCTTCCTGCAAGCTGCTGTTATCCCGGAAAAAAAGGGGCAAGCTGATGTCTGAGAAAAAAAGGCACCACGGCATATTGCCACGTGCTGCCCTACCCCACTCAGAACAGGTGTTTACATAGACTTAATTTTGTATTGTTATGTGAACAACACACTTAATGCTATTATCAGTTGCTTAGAAAAATACTACTCAAATATAATGTATCTTGAGTATTCTATCAAAATGGTTTATTGTCTTCATAGCACACTTTTTAAGTCCTTTTAAGAATGAATTACAAGTGTGACCTGACACTTGTAACATGCGGTTTAGTATTCTTCTCCTAAGAAGGGTTCTGTGCTTTTAATTTTAGCATGACTTTTTTTTTCCCCCTTGCAATTAAGTGCCTATGTTGCTACTTATTTATATTGTATTATAAAGGCTTTGCTGAATAAATGTGCCTGGGATTTGTGGTGACAGGTGGTGAAATTTATTGTCCTTAATTCTTGTAGGAGTTCAGTCCCAATGAAACTGGGGTTCTTCTGTGACCACCCTCTCTGACTACCATCTCATACATATATAAGGCCTAAGACACAGCACTACAGGAGAGGCTGTGGGTAGCTGTCCCAGTCCAGGCAAAGTCTGAGGGAAGAACCAGGTTTCACCTCTCTGGGGCCCTCCTTTTCCCTGTGGTTGATGGTGAGAGTGTGCTACATTAGCCCTTAACAACTTGTGGTAATTTCTTCCCTTCCTTCCCCCTGAGTGTATGGAGACAGGGGAATGTTTCCAGATTTCTGCCCACTACTTCATCTCTTTGTGTTCCACATGTTACCAGAATATTTCTCATCTGAACTCTTCTGTAGGATCTGAAAACGTGCTAGGCCTTAATAAAACACATACAAGATCAACAGTATACTGCCCCTCAATATTGTCATTGCAGAGCCAAGTAAGTGGGGAGGAGAGACTGATGAATGACTCCATGGCCACACATGGGAAAGAGGGAAAAGTGTTTCCAAATGTTCTGTTAAAACCTGTAACATATTTTTTAAAATTCTCACATTTCAAGTCAAAATCCCCTGAGACAGAATTTCTGACCTTCACTATCTTTAACTGTTTGTTCCCATATATGCCACTGCCAAAATGCTGAGTAGGCATTTGAGATTTACCTTCAATATGCCATTTTAGCTTACAAGATGCTTACTGTGAATCTAGAAACTTTGTCCTGAAATAGGTGCAATTTCACTGCAAGTACTATGCAAAGCATATAATGCTACCTGAGCAAATGCCACTGAGGCGTTACAAATGATAGGATATCAGCATACTTCAGAAATATAAGCAAAGAGCACTTGAAACTATCAAAAAGCTGTATTCCTTTCAACAACAACAAAAAAAAGAAACAAGATAATTTATGTCTACATTAGCAAGTAGGACCATGCAATAGGAGTGGATCTGTAGAGCAAAGCAATTGGGTTTGAGGGCCTTGCCTCCATGCTAAACGTATTTGTGGGGATTTTAAAAATTACTTTAGATTATCTCTTGTCTGGTTCTGTATGCCTGACCCTCATTGGCAGTTGGAACATATTTTTGATTTAGTTTCACTCAAAAAGAATCCAGTTCATGTGCTCTGAGACCAGTCTGCGGTGTAAACCAACATGCACTAAGTGGGGACAATCAGAAGGTTTGCTTCAAAAGTCCACTCCTGACCCAAACTAAAATGTTAATGTTAATCGCAGACGACTTACAATCAGTGTTCTGGAGCAACTCTTTTGGGAGGTAACCTAAATAAAAAATAAGCATTACCTGAAAAGTTATCTATCCCTTTTTTTTTTTTTCCTACTTGCATGTTTCAGCTGGGCACAGCTCTCCCGTAAGCATTCACAAAGCCACTTCATGTCTCTTCCAGATTCTCTTTCTATATTATCTCTGCTACCAGGGAGGTTGCAACCATGATGAGAACTGCTTATTTTGCTCACCAATAATTGTCACCTTGCACAGTCCCACCTTCCTGTATCCAACTGTTTTATTCTCAAAATCTAAGAGTAAGATAGGTCTTCAGGTCAATAACTGACATCTTCCTACGGTGTCTGTAGAGTGCTGACAGGATCAGGTGCTGACCTGTGACTGTGGTATGCAGATGTAATGATAACACATAACTAATAACAAAGTTGTCCTGGCATCCAACGTACTGCATCTGCGTCACTCTTCCAAAAAAGAAACCAGGTTATTCACACACCCCTTAACCTCCCATGTGTGACGTTTTTTAAAGTGAGAGATAGCCAAAAATGACTTCTCACACAGAAATATGTTATCACGTAGTCTGTACTTGTCTCCCTAAGCTTCAGCAAAAAACAGGTCCTTCTTAAGAAAGAGGGCAGAGGTGTTATGTTAACAGTCATCACTGCTCTACTGTTCCCCCAATGTACCTCACAGCAGAGACTAAAGGAAAAACATGAAACAATAAAGCCAAACATTAGCATTCTGGGCATGTGGCTAGAAACTTGAGCTAGGATTAGCAGTCAGCAGTTCTGATTCCCTAAATTACTTTGACCAAGTTGCTTACGCCCTGTTTACATTAGATTTCCAGCTGTATGGAGAAATAGTTCAAATATGAAAGCTCAGATTTTTCTAAAGCCCCCAGTGTTAGGGATTTCCTCAGTCGATAGATGCTCAGTCACAGACACCTTTTAAAGCGGCTCTCTGCAGTATCTCAAATCACAAGATGCTTTTAAAATTCAGATTTTATTTAATTTGATCCAGTTGTGTTGCCTCTCAGCAAAGCAGCAATTTTGTTAAAACCTTTTTCCTTTAAAAAACCTCTTTGAAGAATATTTTAAATGCATGTCAAATAATGTCTCAACGATGTCCCATGACACTGGGAGTCCCTGTACTCATATTTAGCTCAGTTGTCTCCCACTAAAGTCCTAGTTATATATCCCATTTATACCAGTAACTAAGTAGAAATTTTGAAGGTTTCCTCCCATGCCAGCAAATGAAAGCACGTGAACGGAGTTTTCACCTTCTTTCTCAGTTTCCTCATCTGCAGAAGACAGACAAGTGCCAGAGAGACGATACTACTAGCTGGCTGTTGAGGGAACCGAACACTCCAGACACAGCAGTGAACTGGCAGTGAAGTGCTAACACTATTGACTTGCATGGCCTGGGGTGCAATCTCACAATTGGTGCAAACTAATCTGAAACCAGAGCCTGAACGGAGCCATCCCTGCCCTTGCCCTTGGCCACGTGCTCCCCATTGTGCCAGGTTTAAGACCAGGAAGACATGCAGTGAGTATGCTCAGCTTGATCATCTGGCTAAAAAACAACTCTGCTAAAAAAGATAAATCAACTAGACTGGGGACCTAATTCAGCTCCCCATTGACCACATGAATGTTAGCGCTGACACAAGGGCAGGGGCAGAAGAGTGGCTGCCAAGAGGGGAGATCAGGTCTACTCCTTTTAGCATTATTATGGTCTTAGATTGGCTTAAGCTGTTCATAAAAACATACTCTGAAACTTATTGCAAAATGGCATTAACAGCATGATGAACTTTGAACTGGCCCACAGGGAATGTAAGACAGACTGCTAATTGCAGAACATGTTCAAGTACAGTTCTGACCTGACAGGGCAGTGCGGCTATCTTTCTTTTCTCCCATTTCTGAACGCGTGGCTATGCCGCTTTAGCTGCAGGCACCACTGGGAGTAACAAGCATAAACAGCAGCAAAGTTTATTTGTTGGATACTCCTAAGATGGCTGGATACCCACCAGTTTTAGAACTGACGGCAGAAATGTAAACAGGCACCAACCTGGTCTCAGCAGATCTTCCGTCTGCCTGTTCCTTCCTCCCTTATATGATGTCCCCAACACAGTGAGAATCCATAGTTAATCCGGCCCCAGCCTCTGCCTCCCAAAGTAAAAAGCTGTACGGCCATCTGACATAAGACCTACTCATTACTACATACTCTGTGCGGTACTGTGGTTCTCAGTATTCAAAACACTTGGAAAGAAGAGAGGATATAAAATTCAAGATCTCTAGAGCTTCCAAAGACTGCACCTGAGGGTGATCTGCCCTCAGTAAATCAAACAGAACAAACAAAAATCTTCATTACCACAGAAACTGATCAGTGAGCTAAAACAGCTTGGCACCGTTCCTGTCTCGGTGGATTCACCTCTGAGATATCCAGAACCATGAAGATAATGCCGTTATTAATTGCTTCAAGTCTCAAAAGAGTAAGAGTGAAGAACAAAGAAAGAAACCATATGGTGACCTCAGAGAAGTCTCTGAAAAAGAAGGTCAGGCAGCTCGGATGGGGAGAGACATTCCCAAAGATTAGAAGGCAAGAGCAGAAATCGCTTTCCTTCACTGAATACTTGTAGAGGCTTTTAAGCCCTAGAGTGGGAAGATGAAGAGGAAATGGATTATAATGAACATCTCCCTTTCACCTTCTTTGGCACGGAAGGCTTAGACTTTGCTGTGCTTCACGATGCTTCAGCACGTCGTTGAGAGCAGCAGTTTGCCTCGACTCCTTTCCATATAACTGAAAACAGCAGCTTCTGGATTACAGTCTCCTCTGATTCCTGTGACCCAGACACAGGCTTGGAACTACCCCATTCCTGCTCCCCAAGCTCCTCCGCGATCACAGGGAGGGAGGCCAGGGCAACAAGCAACGAGGAACTCCACTGAGCCAAATGCTGGAAGCTTCAGGAGTCAGATGTCTCCTTCCATTTTATTGAAAATCCCCCTGTTGGCACTCATTTAAGCATTTATACTTTTAGGAAAATAGACTGTTTGTTGTACAAATTTGCACGTCTGTTACTTCTATCAAAAAGCCAAAGTATTTTCTGCCGAGCAAAATACTCTCTGCCATTTCTTTTAATATACCTACAGGTCTGCAAACTCCACACATGGGCGATAATCCATCCAGGCCAGTAGGCTGCAGAACTACAGCAGACTATACAATGAAAGCACATCTGACATCCTCTTGGAAATGCACAGCATGCAAACCAGCACACATTGCAGCATTGTTTCATAAGATGACCTGTTAAAAACTACTCATGTATTCCCCTGCTCCTCAGTAATTCCACCAGTTCCACTAGTCTGTGCGAAATTGATAAAAGTGTACCAAGCCAGTTACGTAAATGTTGATATCCATGTCTCAAATAATTTACCTGCCATTCTATATGGAATTATTAAAAAAATGCATAGAAAATGCTAAGAAAATGCCACAGAGCGCAGAAATAGCCCAGCAAGCCCAGGTGTTGAGGGAATGCTGCCATGTCCACAGCAAGCAACAAAAAAGCGTTCAGCAGGGTTGGATTTATTAGTCTGGGCTTAGTACAGTGTTAATGTTATTTTGGGAGGGGAAGCGGGGCTTGTTATATGAGAACAAGCTTAGTTTGTACGTTCCAACATAGACATATTCTACATCAAAGGTAAAACACTGTGTATTCCTGAATACTGAAGGAATGCACAAGACTGCCGTAGGATTGCTTCTCATTTGCAGCATGAAGTTCAATACAATCTACAATGGTCAGCTGAAAGTGTGACAAACGGTGCTAGTTATCCAAAACACGCAGATCATGAGTTCCCGCTACAGCATCCCAATAGTGGGAACAATCCCACCTAGAAGGTGCAAGAGGAGTATTTGTCTACAATGCTGGATGTAATCCGAGTGAGTCATGCCTTCCCCTACGTAACTGACATTCCTACAAATGTACTTTATTCGTTGCAAAGTGAAAGCTACCATTTGCACGTGGTTACACAGCACACATATGTTGCATATCAGGACAAAACACAGCCAAGCCTATTTAGAAGTGAACCGCCAGAGACATGCTGTCATTAGACAAATCCCAAACTGCATGTCACAGAGAACAAGAAAGTCCGAGACACTGCTACACTGCTACAGCTCAAGATTTTCTGTGACAGCAGGGTATTGGTTAGGTGGGATTTATACTGGGGAGATAATAATTGCTGGGTAAATACAAAGAAATACTGGATGAGCAGTGGGGAAAATAAACACGGTCGCACTTCAAGAAATTCTGAATGGATGTTTCCATCAATTAAACTGAGGTGTGCTTTTCTTATCTGCATGTTTGATGAAAATGATGCTTTACTCCAAACAGGCTACTGAGACTATGCAATGACAGCAACTACATTAGAGAATAATAAATGCTGAGGCTGCTACTTTACTTTTCCAATGGGCAATTTTGAGGTTTTGTGCAAACTTGATTTTCTTTAAACAATTTTCTGACTGACATGGTCATTCACAGTAATACCTACACCTACTTGCCGAGTTGTGCTATGAACATCCATCAGCTCTGCATAATGTATAAGAGACATAAGCACCAGCAAGCCAGCTAATTCTTTGCAGAGTAATAAATCAGCATACATGTCTTCAAGCTGAAAATTAATAAGTGCATATAATTCTTCATATCTGGCGATTTGAAGCACGATGCAGCAGACACAATTGAGGATGCAGGAGATTTTTTCTTTTACTGAAATGAAAATGCAATATTTCATGCTTAGGTTTGAAAGACGTATAGCTTAATAAAATAAAGCTTATGATTCAAGTCACTCTCTTACTTCAGAACTAATTTATCGTGCATTTTACACATACCGCAAGTGATGAACAGTGGCCTTGGATAATTACTTACCTTACAAAGTGTGGGAATCAAAGGATATGTTTTAATGTGTGGTCACAGATACGACCATGCTGATGAACTGCAAATAACCAACCCAAGAGTCGACGATGGGCCGCCTTTGATAGCTGTACTGCTTATAAATTGTCTTTTCCATGACAATCTCAATGGGAGAAAAGCACTTAATACTAGATTTTTGGTGCGTGGCTTTAAATTAAAAGAAAATGTGGCTGTGTGCAAGTATAACCGCTAGCAAGGAGAAGAGAACTGTGCTGGTCACTTACCAACTATTTTGATACACAGGCATGACAGGTTTTGTTCACCAAAGCTAGTACTAGTCCTGGCAGCCCATTAGAATCCAACTCGATTTGCAGATCCTAAAGAGAATCTGCAAAAATTTGTGGAGGGTCGGGGAGCAATTCCTCTCGTCACTTACAGTTCGGCCAAGCCCTACATGACATCATTGAAGGACAATTTTGTGTATCATTTTCCAAAACTAATTCACATTTTCCCCGTCATATTCCAGGTAAGCTGTGGCAACAATTACTGCTGTTTACAGCAAAAGGCACAAACAGCATCCCACCCAAATGCTCATACAGGCTTGATCTTTCAAGGGGCCATGTGATCACCCTTCAGTGAGAGCTAACAGCAGTGACTTAAAGCCAGGAAGCCCGACAGAGATTTCCTTTATCCAGTATCTGAGGTTTAAGTGCTCAACGCTCTGTGACAACACACAGACTCTGAAAGGTTCAGTCTTCACTCTCCAACGTTTTAGGAAGGCCTCAGCACTTTGTAGGAGTAGACACATACTTGGCAGCAAATACCAAAACAACTAGTAAGCATTGCCAAAGGCAAGCTGATAACATATCTTCTGTGATCAAGGCTCTGTGTGTTAACACGCTCACTTGCGCACTCCTATGTAGCGGATTATTTTAAAGCTTCCAATTAATTTAACAAGATTCCCGTTTTGAATAAGTAAGCCATGCATAGCTTTAATTCCAAACTGTGCAGGTTTAAGGGGAAGATTAATATATAGTTATTTAACCTTTCCACCAAAAAATTTTGATTTTTTCAACGCTCTTGCCAAAAAAGCAACGGTTCATTAGGGAAGGCTTCCTGTTTGAGGAGTTGGCTGCCTACCTCAGCTACAACCTTCAGCTGCTATTACCAGCCTCTGACTCTCCAGCCTCTCCTAGACATAAACATTTTCCATAACTGGACTCGTTTTTTGAAAAACTGGAGTCCAGACCATAGAAGGCTTGGCCCATGAAGAGTGTCCTCACAGAGGGAAATTAAAAAACGCTGGCTCTTACTTGGCTGCGTGTTCCTCTCTCTCTCCTGCCACTATCTCCAGCTGAGCAGTGAGCTCCTCTACAGAGCAAATTTCCTCCCTTTCGGGGACTCAAGGCATATGAGCCTTAGTGATAGGGGATTCATCTCCCCGAGTTTAATACTGAAGCAAGAATTCATCTTAAGACTCTAAGTCACAACATGGTAAGAAAACCCATGCGATTTGGAGGCAAAACATTCCTTTGAATCTTTAGGGGGATTTGGGAGAATCTAACCCGATTCCTAACTGCCTCTATTTCCATTATTCTGCTGGAAAGTGTTATTAGCTGCTAGAAAGATCTACCCTGGTTAAGGCTGTTACCTGTGGCAAGCACTGTTTAAGCAGTTAAACTAAATGGTCTTTTGGTTAGTGGTAGCTGAAACAGAGGAGAACAGAAAGGCTGGGCGAGCACGGTGGCAAAGCCATACGTTTGATTTGTATGTGACTGCTTAAAAGAAGCTGTGTCACTCGCCACAGCAGTCAGACAATACTATTAGACAACAATAGGATTTAAAACTCTTGGAACGCTGACTGATATTATGTGACTGAGGATTCAATAATGCAGTTCAGTGTCTTCCATGCCCTAACTGCAACTAACAAATAGTTCCAACGGTCATTTCTCCTAGAAAATTAAACAACATTCTGTTATCTTCAGCATCATTGCTGAAAAAAAAGTAACTATTCAGCTGTGGCCTCTGTAACCGTTTTTACTTACATTTTTCTAGTTGTAAAGTGGTATTAATATCTAAGTTTGTAATATAATTTAGGGTTTATTAGTTAAGACATACTAAACACAGGTCAACTGCTATTCTTTCCTGCTAAATCTAAGTTTGTTTCAAATGCAGCCAGGCCGCCTGCTAGCTGCTGGATCTCCAAGAAATTTCCATTTTACTGCCAAAGCCCCAAACCTCCATATAGCGCGGAGCGCGGATCAGAGAAACACACCTTTTTCTCCGCCAAAGCCCCAACCCTCCATATAGCGCGGAGCGCGGATCAGAGAAACACACCGCGGCGGGGTGCCCCCCCAGCCCCTGCGCCGGGGGCTGAGCACAGCCCTGCACTGCGCGGCTTGCCCCGCAGCCCATGGCTGGAGGACAACACCGTGCCGGTGAGCCTCCGCAGCCCCTGCGCCGGGGGCTGAGCACAGCCCTGCACTGCGCGGCTTGCCCCGCAGCCCATGGCTGGCTGCCCAGCACCGCAGCAGCCCTGCACGGCCGGCTGCAGCACCGCGCACCCCCGCTCCCCCGGCCTCCCTCTCCCTCTGGGTTCCCCAAAGTCTCCTGGACGTAGCTGCCTCCGCTTGTTTCCGTGAGGCTAATCTCTAGTCTTCATTCCTGCCGGGATCATTTTTTAACTGATACGTGGGCTGTCCTTTGCTCTTTTAATGGCTAAATTATTGTAATTTCTGACTGGTGGAAAAAGGTATCTTGGATTTTGTACTTTGATCTCTAGTCTTCATTCCTGCCGGGATCATTTTTTAACTGATACGTGGGCTGTCCTTTGCTCTTTTAATGGCTAAATTATTGTAATTTCTGACTGGTGGAAAAAGGTATCTTGGATTTTGTACTTTGAGCACTTCCGTAGAAAAAGTCGTTTGTTCTCATTTCCCTCCTGTTGACTGCACTGTCCCTCCTTTCTGAATGGACCCTGGGTTCTGTTCATGAAAACTAATGAATGATTTAAGTAATAATAAAACTACTCCCGTTTCCCAATTTCTACTTCCAGCGTGCAATGACTGATGCCCTCTTTGGTAAATCTGCCTTAGAGCCGCAGTTACAAGTAGGACAGTTTGAAGACGAGGGCCAGAAGAATGTTTTTGTTCTTCACCCACTTCTGAGTGTTTTGGGGATTTAACACCTCTAGAATTTCGATTTATTTTACCCCTCTGCAAGGAAGACGAGTGCAAATGACACTTGCGGGTAGCATTTCGGTACCCCGCTCTTCCCCAGCAGTACTGGCGGCAGCGCATCCCCGTTTGGCTTGTGGCGGGGGCCCCGTCCCCCCCCCAC
>NW_008795041.1:834701-874928 GCF_000699145.1 Aptenodytes forsteri | reverse complement strand
GGCTTCCTCGCTAAGGAACTTCCGACGGGATGGTAGCGAGGGTGGGGCGGTTGCAGTTGTCCTCCCGCCGGCCGCCCCTGAGGGCGCTTCGGGGCCCCCCTCTCCTACCCCGCCCCCCCCCCGGTATAGCCCCGGCCCGTGGCGACACCGCCCTTCCCCGCCTTCTCCGCGCCCCGGTTCGGCGGCGGCAGGCGCCGAGCCCCTGGTTCATCTCTCTCCCTTCCCGCAGTACTGGAGGACACGGTGGAGGAGCGTGTCATCAGCGAGGAGTACAAGATCTGGAAGAAAAACACCCCCTTCCTGTACGACCTGGTGATGACACATGCTCTGGAGTGGCCCAGCCTCACCGTGCAGTGGTTGCCTGATGTGACCAGGTGAGAGAAGGGAAGAGAGGCCTGGAAGGTGCCAGGGAGGCACAGGGCTCAGCTGCTGATTTGCTTAGTTTGCAAAGCGGGAGCTGAGGGTGTGTGCAATTGCTTGTTCCGCTGCTCTTTCTGTCCCTGTTAACCATGTCTGCTAAGTAACTTGAGGATAAAAGCCACGCAAGACAAGAATAATTTGGGTTAGACTCCTCTTTGTGAGCTTGTAACGCTTTACTTTGCTTACAGCTTTAAAAATCCTTTGGGTATGCAGAAGCTTTGAGGAAAAAAGTCACAAGCTGATACTTCACAGAACTCTAGCTTAGTCTAGCAGTACGTGTCGTGAGGTGCGAGGAGAGAAATCTTTCTCAATTTACTGATATATGAGACCTAACACTCTTCTGTAGTTAATTCTGATCAGAGAAATCTATGTGCTAAATTAGCTTTTTCTTGAAGACTGTTTTTCTTCATGTGCACTACAGATTACTGTTCTGTAGAAGCTACAGTATCTATCTCTGGGGTTTTTTTGTTTGTTTGTTTTAAGTCTGGACTTATTTAAGAGGATGTTGTTCTAAGACTGGTGCTTCATGTCCTGGTTCTGTCCCTGGCTCACTGTTGACTTCACATATTTTAATTTTCCCATTCTTCCACCTCCCCCTGAAAATTGTGGGCTCACTGGTTAATTTCTTAAAAAATGTTGAAGATGGGGATAGATTCTGTTCATGTGCCAGCTACTATAGAACTTAAATTGTCACAGTAATCACTCAGGGCTCCATTGAGTTAGTGGACAAGAACCGGGTCCGTCATGTTGTTATAAACTGTAAACCAGCTAGGTTTTAAAATATCTTATGTGTAAAGTTCACACAATAATCAGAGGATGGTCTCTTTCCTCTTTAAAATTCCACCTTACCTGTGTGATGTTATACTTGGTGGTTAGATGATCACTTAATTTTCTATACCAGAATGTTTGGGGAAGATGTTGAGAGATGTGAGCTAACTAGTCATGGCATGGAGAAAATGAAGCGGGGATTTGAGGGTGTGGAGCCCGTATGAGGAACACTTCTGCTTGCCTCGTATTTTGCAGATTGACTTAATATTCAGTTTAAAACCTGGTATTTCCAATTATCCAGTGTCAAAATATGTAAGCCATTTAAGGCAAGGACTGTCTCTTTGTATGGCACCTGACATGATGGGACACCTGTTCCTGATGCAAGTAAGTGCGTGTGCATTGTGTGTTTTTTGTTTCGTTCCATATTTTTCTTTCCCCCTCAAAATGTATGATGATGCCTTGGAAGTGGTGTAGTAATACCTACGGTGGTTTATGATTGCCCAAATGATTCCTGTTTGCTTGGATTCAGAGAGCGTAATTAGTTTTGTTGCTTTCAGGAATGCAGAAGCTGCTTGGTTTTGACAGTTCAAGTTTTTCCTTTCAGGGATAAATGGCACTGTCCATCCAGCCTTTCACTTATTACTAAATGTTGCGTTTAACCACCAGAAGAGAAATTTGATTCTAGTTAGCTAGGATTTGTGCAGTGTTTAAAAATGAGCTTCTGAAATAGAATAATAACTGGTAAAAGCTGCTGAGAGAGGCAATTGAAATAGGTTGCCACTTGTCCTCAGTATTTGTGTTTTATAGAAAGTATTGTTGATTGTTTTCTAAACCAATATTGTGCGACTGCTAAGGGAATTAAAGACAGAAGTAGGTATTAGTGTCACCTTTAACTACTGTGCAAACTGTAGTTGTCCCTTTCAAGCCATAGTGGCAACGGTTACTGATGTGTATTGTCACACTAGCCTTGCTGGTTGTATCTTTGGCTTGCTTATGTCAGAGGCTAGTTGACTTTATTGCACAAGTCTCTTGCGACAAAGGAAAGGATCTCTTACACGAGTCTCTCTTCTAGCTCCCTGAAGAAGTTTGGATCTTGAGTGTTATTGATGCTAGCTGTGCTATCTGTCCTGGTTTCGGCAACAAACCACAACACTATCAAACTTCTGGAACTGAGCACATGATTTTATTCCACGCATTTATTATTCTAAACAGGCCAGAAGGAAAGGATTATGCTCTACACTGGCTGGTTTTGGGAACACACACGTCCGATGAACAGAACCACCTGGTTGTTGCAAGAGTCCAGATTCCCAATGATGATCAGTTTGATACTTCGCAATATGACAGTGAGAAAGGAGGTGGGCATGCATGCATTCTTAGATTATGTTTTAGCAGTAGCATTACTAAGTGTTCTGTCTACTGATATTCTAACTTTCTGTTAAATACTAAAGCTGACGTATACTTATCAGTTCACACTAATTCTAGTTCATTAGTTGTGACTAAAAAGAGGAAACTTCTTATTTCAGAAGCACTTAGGTAACATTATGACATACAATCCCTACTAGCATTTCTACCAGCTCTGTCAGTTGTGGTGAAAACTGATACACATCTACCTCAAGTAGAGACTAAAGCTCTGAAGGAGTTTGTATCATAGAGGATTCAAAGTATCTAAAGTGTTAATGCTGTTGTGTCACCTGGTGCTAGTCCTTCATAGGCTTCATTGTATTATGGTAAGATGCTTACCACTGTTTCTTGGGGTGGGGGAGATGGTATGAAATGCTGTTTCACCCGTTGAAAATAGTTGATGTGATAAACTGACCTTTTTTCTGGCAAATGTAGAGTTTGGTGGCTTTGGATCTGTGACCGGCAAAATCGAAACGGAGATTAAAATTAACCATGAAGGTGAAGTAAACCGTGCTCGTTACATGCCGCAGAATCCCTGCATCATTGCTACAAAAACACCGTCTGCTGATGTGTTGGTATTTGACTACACCAAACATCCTTCAAAGCCAGGTGGGTCAGACTCCTTGAAGTTAAGCAAAATGTCTCTTGTCATTGAGGGGTAAACTTGTATTTAACTGTAATTGGGAGGAGAGGTGATGGGCTCTGGAATCCGAATAAGATGACCCATATCTTCTGTGACATTAGCTGCCTGGTTATGCTCAATATCGTAAGAGAATCTTGATAGAAGCAGCACTCTCCTAAGAGGCAGATGTATAAAATACGATTATTGCAATGGAAACAAAGTTGTTAGGTGATAATATGTTCTTACGGATTGATGTGCAAGGTGAAGCTAAATGGAAGGAATTTCCTCTCTTTCAGACCCAAGTGGAGAGTGTAATCCTGACCTTAGATTAAGAGGGCACCAGAAGGAAGGCTATGGCTTATCATGGAACTCAAATTTGAGTGGACATCTTCTCAGTGCATCAGATGATCATGTAAACCCCACATCTTTTCCCCTATTTAAAAAAAAAAACACAAAACAACCAAACCACCCCTCCTAATTTATGCTGTAATAGATAATTGGAGAAAAACTGGGTTAGTGTAGCTGTATATTGTTATGTGGGGAAGCTCTCACGTATTGTAATTATATTTCTAAAGGCTGTCAGTTGACTTCAGGCTGTAATCAACAACCAGTTCTTTGTAACGTTCTTGATGAAGTAAGAACAGAATGTTTTTATAGTTGTCTGCTGGAAGAAATTGTTGTATAACAGCCCTTTAAACTGGCTTGGGTCTGAGACCATAAATTAGTAAGCACTCTCAAAGATCAATTGAACTAACAGCTTATAAATTTCTTTGTGGGCTTTAAAAGTGTAAAGTGCTTTTGTGACCTTATAAATAATCCTTGGGCCTTGAATTTGCAGAAAACTGGTTGATAACTTCGCTCACTTCTCACTTATGGCATATTAAGTGTTCTTTTCCAAAAACAAAGAACCGTTTCAGGAGTGTCATCTCTCTGTTTATGTGTAGAACGTGACTATTTACTTATTTTCTTGAAAGATAATACAGTCAGAGTCAGCGTAACGATAGAATATGACTCTTATTTACAGACTGTGTGTTTATGGGATATAAGTGCTGGACCAAAAGAAGGCAAAATTGTTGATGCGAAAGCAATCTTTACTGGGCACTCCGCAGTAGTAGAAGACGTGGCATGGCATCTGCTCCATGAATCGCTGTTTGGATCCGTGGCGGATGATCAGAAGCTGATGATGTAAGTTGGGGTTAAGCTGTTTCTGGATAGTGCCTGCTGTGTGCTGTCAGTGGACCAGTCCAGAGCACTTGGATAAAATATCTGAATTCTGGAATGATCTCATGTAGCTCTTCAGTGTAATCAACTATAGTAATGCTGCAGAATCACCAAAAGCTGCGTGTCATTTAATGTGTTCACATCATTTGAAAATAAGATGTAATTAATATGTATGTCAGCTTTCTGGTGCGAACTGCTCGCGTACAACAGACACAAAATACTGAAAGGTTATGGAATAAAAACTGTAGCTTCAGACTCAGGTTTAGTAATAATGTAGTCTCTTAAACTAATGCGTAGTGTAGTGAAAAAGAACCTCCTGTGAAAACTTACATTTGTTCACTCTCGCTCTCTCCTCCCTGCCCCTCACCCTCCCCCAAACCCTTCATTGCAACAGTTGGGACACAAGATCTAATACCACGTCCAAGCCAAGTCATTCTGTAGATGCTCATACAGCCGAGGTCAACTGTCTGTCCTTCAATCCTTACAGCGAGTTCATTCTAGCAACTGGTTCTGCTGACAAGGTTTTTACTTGCGTATACTTTAAATTCATAAGAATTCTAGATGATAGTTCTATAGCCATTGTAGTAAAAACAATTTTTTGTTACTTCTCCCAGACGGTGGCTCTATGGGATCTTCGAAACTTAAAATTGAAACTCCATTCTTTTGAGTCTCATAAAGATGAAATTTTTCAGGTGGGTAAACTTTTCTCACAAGCTGTAGAAAAAACTAGAAGAGTACTGACTTGGACAAGAATGTGCAGATTTTCATATGGTGACCAACCACGATAAATAAGTCTGTTAAACATGAAATAGTGAATTTTGGTTCAACAAATACAGCCAATACCACGTCGTTTCTTTCTGCCTTTCCCCACTTGACTCAGAAGCAAGTAGTCAACGACTTACTGCTAAACAGATACTGGGAGTTTGCAAGTACCTTCAGTACAGGTAGAAGGTTTCTCTAAAATGTCCTGCTGTAGAGAGGACCTGGGTTCAAATCTAATATTGTGAACTCTGCCTATTTAGTAGGTGCAAGTAACAGTGAATTTTAGACAATTACATTTCATGATACGGTAAGTCTGTAACAGTGAAATAATGTTGGCTGTTCAATTTGAGAAATCTTAAGACTTTAAAGGACTCTCTTCGAGCTATAGGATATCCTTTGTGCTGGAAGAAACTGATTTATTGAGTATAGTTGTTGAAAATTAATGGCCAGGTGCCGGTGATGGTTATTCAGGATATGCTTTGGAAATCAGTAACTGCTCCAGTCAAGTTGTTTTCTTTCAATAGGTTCACTGGTCTCCTCATAATGAAACAATTCTTGCTTCAAGCGGTACTGATCGTCGGCTTAATGTGTGGGATCTAAGGTGAAGAGCAATTCCTTTCTTTTAATATATATGAACAGATGGTATAAAAAAAAAAAAAAAAAAAAAGGCTGCAGACCTACTTTATTTGGTAGACTTGATTTGTGCTGTTCTCCAGCCTTCCTTGCTTGCTGAACTTGGACCTGGTCTTTCGGGTACACAGTAGAAGCAGCACGGTACTTCTAATGTTACTTCTCTGTGAGGATTTCTTGCTGATAGAATTGTTTTCTGTTGTCTTTAGTAATAAGTGATTTCTGTCTCCATGTGCTTCACAAGTTAGATTCTGTTTCAGTAATGATAACGCCAAACAGTTGATGTTTTATACCTGAGGCTTATAGTTACCTGACAGTGAGAAAAACCGATAGCAAAAGCAAATACTGGAAACAAAGGCTAGGAACTGTGAAGTTAAGGTGATATAGGATGCAATTTTCGTGATTAATAAAAAGCATAAACTACTCTCTTACAGTAAAATTGGAGAAGAGCAGTCTGCAGAGGATGCAGAAGATGGGCCTCCTGAGCTGCTGGTACGCTTTTGTTCAGGTTTCAGTCTGCTGACATGCTGTATGGCAGTATGACGCCTAATGACTGCGCTACTAAAACGGCAGCAGTTCATAAGTCTTTTCACCGCCCCGGTTTCCAATCCGTTGCAGTAGGCTTCCTCTGCTCAATTCTGAAGGTAGTGATTTTTTTCAAAGCTGCCCTGGACATGAATTACACATCTTTATTGTTAAACATATTTACAGTTCGGCCATGTGCTTGTTGGTATTCTTCTATAACTAAATGCGTGTAAAGCTAAGGCCTCAAATAGTTTATCTCGCATTAGACCAAGTAGGTCCCATATAGCTAACTTTACTGGTGTGGAAAGTACAAAGGCTTATGTTTTGTTTTGCTTCCTTAGGAAACAAACAGACAAAAATGCTTATAGTTTGGTTTCCCCATTTCCTGTGTAACTGTGTAAGTGCTCATATAATCAGACAAGGTAATGGATATAAAATATGGCTGGGTTTCCCAGCCCAACCCTGTGTGAAGTAGCACCGTGTTGAGGATGTCAGTCAGTTGTTGCTGTAACAGTACGAACTGTCGTCTTGAATGCTGTCTCAGCGATTGCATCTGTGTCCGTAAGCAATGAGTGGAACGCGCTGTTTCGCACACGCCTTCTTTAAGTCTGTATTGTGAATCTCCAGTAGCAAGTTTTTTCTTCTTTGCGTAGTCATCAGCGTGATGAATTTAACTTCTGAATCTTGGGTTTTAACAGATTTCTCTCTAGAGATGAAATGGCTTACTGAAGCTTGTGGGTTTTTTTTAACAGTTTATTCATGGAGGACACACTGCCAAAATTTCAGACTTCAGTTGGAATCCTAATGAGCCTTGGGTAATCTGTTCTGTATCGGAGGACAACATAATGCAGATATGGCAAATGGTGAGTGTCACAACGGCTCTTGAGTTGCTCTGAAGCTTGTTGCATAAACGAAACCAAAATGGCTCGTTCTTCTTCAGTGACTGAAAGTGGTCTGTCCCCTGCGCTTCTCAGCGCTCTTTGATTGGAGAGTAAGACTTTCAAAAGAAAACAAAGACTAAAACAACCCGAACAAATGCAACTGCTACTTAATTCTTGACTCAAGTCTTAGGTACTAGTTAATATTAAGAATAAATGTGGCAGTTGCGACCTTACATCCAATAGTAGCCAAGACTGACTCTTCCCCCTCCCCTCACGTTGACTTGTGAAGCAAGATGCCTTTTACCTCTCCAGTTCGTATTATTTTACGTTACAGGAATTTGATCAGTTGTCTTATAAATGTGGAATAAAGTCACTTGGCAATAATTTAAGCTAAAAAAGTGTAACAGACTTAAATGTGCATCACAGGTCAGGCTTTCAGGTTTTTATACCTGTTCTTTAACTTGTTTGCGTGTTCAGACTGAGGTTGAAATAAGTCCAAATAAAATGTACGTGGTAAGGCTGATGGTTAGGTGGCTAATGCTTATGCTGCTGAAATAAAACAACACGAGAAGAGAACTGCTGAAGTCTAGCCACTGCGTGCACATTCCTAAATTTGGCTGCCCTTTAAGAAAAGGCAGGGAGAAGGTCCCTTTAAGGAGGGGGCGATGTCTGTGCCGCCTTGGTATTGTCATGTTTTTTTCTGTATCAAGTGTAGAAGACTTTAAGAACAGCTGTGTCTACCACTTGTAACGTAATATTTTGTGTCTTTAGGCAGAAAACATTTACAATGATGAAGAACCAGATATAGCAGCAGCCGAACTGGAGGGTCAAGGAACATAACTTTCCTTCCTTAAGGAAATACCGGGTGTGACATAGTAATATAATTGGACTACTGTGTATGTTAAAAGAAAAAAAAAAAAAGCCCCTAAAAGAAACAAAACCCCCAAAAACAAGGACTGGGCAGAAGCATTGCATCAAAACGAGAATATTCTTAATTGGGCATGAAAAGCTTGTATAGTCAAGTTGTCATGGGCTACCCTTGGTTATTTGGGCACTGTGAGCCATTGTACACTGTACAGCAATTAGCTTTTAGGGAAAAGAAGAATGACTTAATACCTATGTCTATATTTTTAAACAAACTTAGTGGGTTCCTGTAAATAAAACAGTCAAATCCTCACTCTTCCCACACAGAAAGTGCGCCAAAAAAAAAAGTTTTTATTAATATGTAAAAAGAGCTTTTCACTTTCACACAACACTTTTGGATTGGCTTTGCATAAATAAAATTTATTAAATAAAATGTTTGCTGTGTTTAATGTCCATTGACATAAGGTGAATGCCTTCTTTCCTGAATATAATTTAATTTCTGCATGGTAATAAAGATACGTACTTCTTAGTTGATAGCTTGCCCCGCAGTTAAAGGTCTGGGGAGATGAGAGTTGTCTTGATGCGAAAAACTTGGAATGGATGCCTCGGATCCTTGACAAGCAGAATGGGTGTAGAAGGAGGTTTGGGGAGTACGTGGGGATGACCGGTCAGAGACCCGTAAAGTTCAAGTATAAATCTTGAGCAGAGTCCAGTAACTGTTGAGTTGGGTTTTGGGTTTGGGAGGGTTTTTTGGGTTGCGGTTTGTTTGGGGTTTTTTTTGGAGTGGCGGTGGAAACGCTGGCCTTTACCATTTTCTTGTGTTAGGTGCCAGGATGGCAATGCCCTCTCGGTGAATTGGTATCATCGCCTGCGTTTAGCTAGAGCCCTCCTGTAGCTTTTTTGGATTAAAATGCTGTGAGGCAATCCGGCAGGTGTCTAAAATACATTAACAGCTGAACAAATAGAACACAAAAACACAGTTTGCTTCTAAGTCTCTGGTTGACTGGGAAGCTGGAGAATTTGGACCATGTAGAAGTAAAGTATCTCCATATTTATCATGGTTCTACGGCCAAGTTATGGATCACCGTGGGAGCTGCCGGTCAGACAAATCTAAGTTGGTGTCTAACTTGAGTTTAAATTAAAGCTTTTTGTTACTTAAGACAGGCCTCAATTAAATGAATTGCGGGCTGTCCTGATCTTTCTGCTCAAACTGAAAAAAATAGGCGACTTTGGTGACTGATCCTGAAAATGTGATTTTTTTCTTTTTTTTTTTTGATGTTGAAAATGTAACTTCCCGTGATGCCTATCTTGCTCTTGTCTTTACTTGAATTTTGACAAGTTAGTAGGCTGCTGGGCTCAAGCTGCGTATCTTAACGTACCTGTACTGGGTCTGGCTGGGATGGAGTTCCCTTCAAGAAGCGGATACGGTGCTGGGTTTCGGGTTTATGGCTAGAAGGGTGTTGATAATGCACCCATGTTTTGGCTATTGCTGGGCAGTGCTTGCACGCCACGTCGGCTGGGGGTGGGCACGAGGTGGGGAGGGGGCGCAGCCAGGACAGCTGACCTGAATTGGCCAAAGGGGAATATCCCTTACCGTATGTCACGCTCAGCGATGAAACATCAGGTAGAGGAAGAAGAAGGGGGCCTTTCATGGTGGCCGTTGCTTGGAGGCTGGCAGGGCATGGGCCTGCTGCTGGGAGGTGGCAAGTGATTTCACTTTTTTTTTTTTTTGGTCTTTTTTTTTTTTCCCCCTTCTCTCACCTGCCTATTACACTGTCTTTCATCTCTACCCCTGGGATTTTCTTCCTACTCTCTCCCTGTCTTGCTGTGGGGAGGTGTGAGTGAGCAGCTGTGTTGAGTGTTTAGCTGCTGGCCAGGGTCAGCCCACTACTCTACCATTCATGAATGGAAAGCTGCTATTTGAGGTAAATACTTCCATTTTTTAGGGGTGAGAGTGGAGTGAATAAGAGTTTTGATTTAGTATACTTCCATTTTTTAGGGGTGAGAGTGGAATGAATTTTGATTTAGCTCCTTCCGTGTTCTGTGCGGGAATTTGGTAGGCTGGATGCTCCCTGGGTCTAGTAGACCTGCGTAATGTTACATCCCATTCTTAAAAGCGTTGGTACTTGGGAGCAGGGTGGGAACAAACAAAAGGTGGTTTTGATGAGGGAGCTAATTCACCTTCACGAGACCAGTACCATGTACTAGTACTGTACTGTTGATTAGCGTTCAGCCGAAGGTAGCCCTTTCCAGGACACGGGTGGCAGTTGTAAGCTGGAACTTGACTCCAGAAGTCTGTGGTTCAGCATTTTGTTCCTCAGGAAGGTGCTCACCTGTACGTCACTGAGAGGACCAGCTTCCTTCCAGCATGCCCCCTCTGGTCATCGTCTACAGCAGACTATCCCTGCGCCGGTGCTGTGAGGGAATGGCAATGGTGGAGCAAAGGTATTGCTAACAACTTTCCTGTTTACTGTTTGGCTAAGGGTCATTCAGCTAAAAGAGTCAACATCTGTTGACCGAGCCTTGGTACGTGTAAGCAGGCCAGCAGTTTTCTCTTCCTTGCCTCACAGGAAGGGCTCCACAATGATATCTAAGGGGAACTCTAGATGCTCTGGATGCTAATTTAATTTGCAAGTGGCAGCAAATGATAAGCATTAAACATACTGAACTTGGGGACAGTTTTTGGCCAGGTCATACTTCCTTTTGACATTCATTTTGACATACACAACTCTTGAATAGGAAACGAAGAGGTCAATGGCCTGACCGATTGTTACTGCAAAAGCAAAAGTGCTTCCCAGAGAGCACGGTGGTGGCTCTTCCTGGCACAGGTGGGGCTGTGGCCTGTTACATGACCCCTCCAGCTGCTGGTGCTCTTCAGCGCTTGCTTACTTCAAGGAGAGCTACTGGCTACTTTGCACCAGCATGTCCAGCGTAGTTCATTCCTGTAATTAGTGATTTCAGTTTTCTGCGTCCATTATGGTTGGGTTGTTAATGCTTAAGTCTTCTTACTGCCTCACTAACTAGACAGAGCGGGAAGGAGGGGCGAACTACTAATTGCAGCGCTGTTCTCGTCGTTCTTCTTATGTTGCTTGTTTTTAATCCCCTGCCTGCTGTTAGCAGGACACCCCCACCCCGGTGCTGTAGGCACTGTGTCATCATGCATAGACATGTCTCCTTCCACACCTTTTTCCAGAATGGTTCCTCTAAAAGCGATGCAGGCAGGTGCAAAAGCACTTGAACATTGCCGCGGAAGGCTGAGATGCTGTCAGCTTTTAGCAGGTAGGCAGCAGCAGCAGCTGGAGAGGATGTGCGGAACAGCACGAAAGGTCAAAGCTGCTGAAGGACAGCTAGGCCGCTGCCCAATTAACCATGCTTCGGTCTAGCGGGTGCTCGTGCGTGTAAAAACACTAAAATGCCACATCTGGGAAGTGGAGATGAATGCGTTCTCTAAGTGTGATTTTGGTTTGACTGACACATATGGGGGGGGGGGAATCTCCTGCTGAAGGGAGCAATCGGGCCTGAGACAGCCAATGCAGCTGCCGTGCTAACAGCTTCTGTCCCCGGTTGTCCAACTTGCGAACCGGCTCCAGAAATATCTTAGGCCCCCTCAGGAAGCTGGAGACTCAGTGTTAGAGGCCCTTGTGATAGACTGGCCCTGTAACTTTTACTTCTCTGAGTTCATTCCTATTGGAAACAGGGTCTCCTGCAGAAGGGAGAACACCTGCCGAAGCACTGCCGTGTCTGGCAAGACCCAGGCTGCCACTCGTTCACTCATAAAAGTCTAAAGCCATTCTGGTTTTTTAATGACCTTGTTTTGCATCCCGGTTAACTGGGTGAAGTTAAATTATTGCAAAAGCATATTCACCTGATTAGCGGCATACTGTCAAGAGAAATTTTGGGTCTATTGTACAGACCCCCCCTACCTTTAAAAAAAAAAAGTGATTGTCAGTGTTCCTGATTTCCTTTACTGAAATGCCAGAGCTCCAAGCTGGAGCTCTGTGAGTCACTCACTGGTGGATACCTTCAACGTCCCACAAAGCCCTGCCGCTTCCCTGTAGAGCATCGAAGAGTCAGCCAGCTGGGGCTTAGGGATGCACTCAGTACCCATTCTTGTACAGCTGAAAGGCAGCAGGATGGGGTAATTTATCATGGAACAAAAGGAGAGCGTAATTTTGTTATCTTTAGTATACTTGTAGTTCAAAGTGCTGCAGTAAATGCAACCTCTGTACGGATTCCTTCTCCCTGAGTCTGAATTGTCTTTCACAGTACACGTGTACACACGTGCCTTCCTTCGATAGTGGCAACCTCGCACAAGCCTTATTTAGGTACCTATAGGACAGCTTGGTCCCACAGCCAGGTCACAGGGCCGGTATTTAATTTGAGTCAGCCTACATCTTGTTGACTTAAACCTTTTCGTTACTGAGTGGGAATGTGCTGCTGGGACCATTACGGTTTTTAATTTGCAAGTCCTACACATTTTTTTTGTGTGTGAAATGTTTGTGAAACATTGGAGGGTCATCATTTTTAAGCCTCTTTGTCTATCGGAGTGCCTTAATATTTTGATTTTAAAAACTGGTTACCTCCATAGTAATACTGCTTATGTACTGCAGTTAGTAGTAAAAATAATGGAATTTGAAGAAAGAAAAAAAAAAGGCATAAAACAGTCAACCTGAACAATGGCTACAGTAAGATATTTATTTATTGCATTAAACAACAGTTGCTTTAGGTGTACTTACACAGTCCTTGCGGAGCATACTCAATTCAGTAAGTTACTCCTGCAGATCGGTACATGCTGGGGAGAGGAAAAACCAGCGCGCTTTCCATCCACGGGCCTTTCTTTTCAAGGGAACTGCGCATAGCGTTGAGACCTACATTCTTTGTACTAATTATTTCCAGAAGTCTGGGCATAACAAAAACTACGGAAGGTAATTTAAGGTGAAAAATTGCCAGTTGAGGGTGACTTCTTCATTCGTTCTCAACACCTATGCATTTTATGCAGTTTTTCAGCATAAAGGGTATCTTCCCTCTAACGTTTTTCAGCTCGCACCAAGGAAATCTAAATTCTTTCACTTTTGTACTGAAATAAAACATGAACGACAGTGGAACTATAAACTACATTGAAAACATGCTACTTTATTTCAACAGATGTTGAAATAAGATGTTTATTTCATCAGAAGTTGAATAATAACATCTTCAGCCATGCTATCTCATCAGACCACTTGAGTGCTGGAGAGGAGCACTCTTGCACGCTTCCAGCACCGCAGCGTAGTGGCAGTTCGTTACTGATAAGGCCAACACGCATTAGTGGTGCACATCACAAATTTTTGTTGCCCCTGTTTTCTTCTCTAAGAACCTGATGGTTTGCATCACCAACTCCTCTGAATGTAAACTTGAACAACAGAAATACCTCTCTGAGGAGTTGCAAGTGGTTAAGAGTAACTGATGCTGAAATATTGATACACTCTCTCTCAGTTTTGCTGTTGTATAGGTAACGTTCCGCATTTGATACCTATACAACAGCAAAACTGAGAGAGAGTGTAATGTTCCTGCATTTTGCTTCAGTGAGGCAAAAAGCAATTTCAGGGTTTTTCCTTCACTGTGTATGAAGGACTGCATTTGCTTTTATTGTAGCACGCAAGACCCTTAAGTGTCAACTGTTTGATACCAGGCAATTTTTGATACGTGGCCATGCGGTTTATGCCCTTATCCATACTATACTGCATTATTATTGGTGTGCACACTGTGCCTTTTCACTTCAGCACTGAAATAGCAGACCAAAGCGCGCTTGCTAGCTGTGTAAACTCTCCGCAGAGAAGCCCAACAGGGTAGATTCTCTTAATTCCATCAAAGTCAGCTTCTGTCCTATGAATTGGTACTTCAGCTGACTGACTTGCAAACCCAAACAGGCATGGGTTTGCACGTTATGCATGGCCAAACGTGCATACCGAATGGTAACCTGGTGTTTGAGACTTGTGTAACTACTCTTCCCCTTTAAAAAGGCAATGATTCTCTGCTTTAAACATCAAGCCTGCATAAAAAAAACCCAAAAACATGTCCCAGAGAAAAAGGTTAGGAGTCAGTAAGCAACCTTCTGGCAGGAAACAGCAGAAGCGCAGTCAAAGCCAGCAACATGAACAGGCAACATGACAAAGATCAAATGGTTTTATATGAATACTGGTGATGGGAAAAAACACCAAGACCGATGACCCACCCCAACAAATTGCATGGATTAAATACCAGTAACGTACCTTGGACTTGGCAGAACTGAGGTGGTTATTTTGACTCTTAACACCAGGACATAAATTCGGTGGAAGTGATAGTGAACTACATCAGTATGGAATATCTATTACATGGCTGTAGTTAGAATAAGGTTAAAAATGAGAGACTTGAATTCATTTCCTCAGCTTGATCAAGTATCACAAGATGTAACAAGGTATTTAAATTTTTAGATGCTGTAAGTGATTACTTTCTTGAAGTAGAGCTTTCGGAGCAGTATTCTTGGCATAGTCTTGAATTATGCACAAGGCCTGCTTTAAGACTCAACTGTCACAGTCCGTAAGGTAGGCACAGCCCAGATCCTTGTTTGAGCCAGAAATCCAAAATAATGTTCAACCTCAAACCCAGAAGATAACAAACAGTTTAAAAGGGAAAAAGTCTTTGCAGGCAGCACAATATTCTTAAATTACTTAAAAGTTCAGGCTAGATAGGTGCCAGTCAGCAAGATCAATAAAAACTAGCATGGTTAGATGCAACCGAGTTAGGCTGTTAGAAGAAAAATACATCCTTCTTTCAAGAAGACATGTCTAAACAAGAGGAAAAAGGCGGATAATGGGAAATTCAAATGTAAAAAAAAAAAAAATATTCAGAAAGCAGAAAAAAAGTACCTGTGAGGAATGACTTACTAAAGGCCTAAAAGCAAGCGTCTTTTTCAAGTACATCAAACACACTTGCCAGTCTGCCAAGGAGATGAAGCCCCAGCGGCAACGGACTGAAGGGCTCAGAATGCAGCTGGTGAAAGAGGTTCCCGCATCAGAGAGACTCTTCACAAGAAGAGTTAAGTATGGCCTCAAATGTGTGTGTACATGTGTGCGCGTGCGTTAACAGAAGAGACTTAGCGCCTACCAAAAAAGTTTTAAAAAAGGGCAAAATTCCTCAGCTATTAACTGTGACGTGTAACCACATTTATCTCTAGCAAAGCTTGCGACTCTGACCAGTTTCTATAAGAAATTTAGGAAGACCAGGGAGATCCGTGGAACTACTAACAGTAGATTTGACTTCTGTATCAGTATGCACCGTAAGGAAGGATAGAAATGGTAGAGATGCTTCATAGGGGCAGAGGCAGCGCCTTTTGTGGAGACAAGTCTCAGGCATGAGGGAATACTTGGAAGGAGCAAACAAGTACGGCAAGGACAGCGACTGAGACCAGGCAACGTACCTGGATTTCCAAAATACTTGGGCACAGCTCTAGAAAAGGCTGAGGGGCAGGACCTACGTTGCTCAGCTCTTATAAAATGGGTATCTTCAAAAAAGTGAATTAATACTATCTTCAAAGAAGAGCACATCATAATATATTGTTGTAAAAAGTTCTGTGCTACCTAGAAAAAAGTATACATAAAGGAAAACTGAACTCAAAAGCAGTTCTCATAAGTTTAGGGAAGTTGCCAAATGTTAGGGAATATGCCAGAAAGGCAAAACAGAACACTTAGCATTATTAGGAAGCTGGGAGAATTGTACATTAGTAACAAGTGACCTCACATTCATATGACAGAATAGGGAGCACTCGATGAACTAGACAGCCTCATTTTTAACAGACACCCCACCCCCCCATTTTTCACACAGCACCCTCCTGAACTATGGTAGGCAACCTTTTGGAGACAGAAGGCACGGGCAGAATTCAGAGCAGGCAGCCGCAGGTTCAGCCGGAGCTCCCGCCCTCCGGGGTCCGACGTGCCCTCCACCTTACGATGCCCCCGAACTGAAGCCTGCAGGTACAGCGCTTTACTTACCGGACCCTGCCCGTGACCTCACCTCACATTCATATGACAGAGAGCACTCGATTTTGGAGACAGAAGGCACGGGCAGAATTCAGAGCAGGCAGCCGCAGGTTCAGCCGGAGCTCCCGCCCTCCGGGGTCCGACATGCCCTCCACCTTACGATGCCCCCGAACTGAAGCCTGCAGGTACAGCGCTTTACTTACCGGACCCTGCCCGTGCGGCTTGTACCAGCTACCACCAGGAACATGCTAGCCATCGGCACCACCCTGTAACAGCCCCCTCCCTAGGGCACGTCACTCGAACAATACGCTCCAACTCAAACTTCCACATCTTTTAATTTTCGTTCTCAAGTTTTCAAACAAATACAGTGAGTTCAGTAGATCCAGTTAGAAGACATGAATACGTTAAAGAAAAACTCGGAGTCCAATATATTAAGCATACTTATTTACTTAATCTATACAGAATCGAGTAGATAAAATTTCAGATTCACATTAGTGAAAAATCTCTACAAAATGTTTTTGAAAAGCAAAACAAAGACTGCCTGTTCATTTATCATTTTTCCTCATGAAAGCAGACATGGGTTGTAAAAATAAAGCAGTGTGTTTAGCACAAACTAGATTTCTGCATCACTTTTTTCACAGTTATTTCCATCTACAGTCCAAAGAGGTAGATTTTCTGCAACACCTGAGAATTGAACTGTAACGTAACCAGGTGTAATGAAAGGAAGGACAAAACATTAGAGATACAGCCCTAACTTACTTGTGTACGTATACACATATTTGGGTCTTGCGTCACATAGAATTTAGCTTTTTGCAGCTTCATCGTGGTGAAACTGTCAATCAGGCCCCCCCCCCGAGTTTTGACAATTAGACATACTTATCTCAGGCTACATCAGTTTACAGGCCAGGTTCAACAGTTTATGGTAATGGGAGAAAGGCATTAATACCAGTTCATTTAAAAACCCTACTGGAGCCAATTTGGCTGCAGACTGGCAGTGCAAGAGCCTGCTGTATGGCAGATCAGTCAGAGTGCTGAGCTTATCCCTTATATAAATTTGTTGGGTTCCCCCCCCCCTCTTTTTTTAAAAATTTTTTTAAACAGCACTCTTTAAGCAATGCATGAAACTGTATTGACCGGTTTCAGGAAGCAAAGTATAGCCCACCTTGGCCAGATAAGTTGATATATGATACGGGCACGTTAAGGGTAGGAAAGAGAAAAAGACATCCCCGTTTCAAAAGCCTTTCACTTGGGGCGTTCTGCTTCATTGACATTATTAAGTCAGTAACAAATATATTTGTATTGCTGTTCTATTCACCTGTCATGTCTCTAAAAGCCCTTTAAAATAGTCTTGCAGCAGGGTCCAAAAATTCACTCTTGCCTCCATATAGAACAAGCGCTATAGAAAGAACTGTTAAAGATACAAATGTCCAAATAATAAACTGTAAAAATAGAAAACTGCATGTCCTACCTTGCCAAGGGTATGATGCATCAGATACAAAGTTTTTCACTTTCCCTCAGGAAAATTACTTCATGCTTAGTGTTAGCTGAAAACCAGTTCTCGCAACAGCTATTTTTCTTTTTTAAACAGTTTGATTCTATAAAGCAAGTCATTTGAAAAGCAAGTCTGAAATACTCGTTTCCAGTACTTTTTATGCCATATGGTTAGCATGATTAACATTGCAAAGCTCTGAGTCTAACCTGACTGACTGCTCATTGCTACCTTCTTTTCATTCCTGCATTGTGCTTGGACCACAAACACAAAAACCGCACCAGCCTAGGAGAAAGACGGCCAGCTTCCCATTTGCTCCGCCATTTAAGAAATGTCAGTTTTGCACAGTTCCTCTCAGTGGTATGAGCCAAAACACGTTTGTCAGGCCTTACATAACCTTGCTCTCTTTCAGAGACAGCTACATTATTTCAATGTACATTACTACAAGGAAAAGGGTCAGGAGCTCAGTGCAGCCTGAACATTCAAGTAATTTAGCCACTACACTGGTCAAGGGCAATGAGGGTGGGAAGCTCATTGAGAGATGTGCTTGATTCAGAAATCCCCCTCCCAAGTAAGTGCAAAGAACTTTAAGTACCAGAAAAGGCTACACGTTTGCATTTCTTAAAACAACGGCAACCAAAACTAGAAAGTAAATACATGGCAACTAAAGTTAAGGGTAGCTTGTCGTTATTTCACACATTGTCTTGCCAAAAAATAAACATTGGTCCTAGTTTCCCTCAGGAAAAGAAGTCAAAATGTGGATATCAAATTTTCTAGGAAAAGACTACATGGTTTAAGGTCAACAAGGGAGCTTGGCTTGTGGTATGTTAGTGTAAGAATTAGAAGTACCATCTTTACCAGATAACCGAACTGGGAAGGCACTCCGCCAACTGGTACAGCTTCGAGGTTGCGTGCGCAAGGAATTCCACGTTGTACTTCAGGAAAAGCATTTGAATCTACATGTTCAATTATAACCAGTATACGCTTAACTCACACTTAAATACATCGCATACAAGGCTATTAGAGAAAGCCTATATGCCACAGACGCGCGTCTTCCACACCTACGGCAGTCAATGTCTGTTTTCCAGCCCTTCAGATAATCCGGAGATTTGTCTAGACAGTAATGGATTTCTCTAGTCAGGATAACCATGTGATGGACACGCTGCAGCTGAGAGGGAAGAACGTGACCAACACCTGTGCAATAGGCTACACGACTGCAAAATTCCACTCGGTAACGTTGCTGTACATTTTCTCACACATTTGTATTTAACGTGTTCACAGGTAGGGCAAATAGTCCAAACTAACCTTTACAACACAACCCTGAGAAGTCTGCAAAAAGTTGTACACCCTGTTTCACCAGCTGCAAATTAATGGATTTCAAAGCTGTTTTTTCATACCACAAAGTACATAAAACCCTTTAAACGTATCTTTTACTATATTCTGGACCTTTACTTTTTCATTCATATATACGGAAACATACTAGAGGGGAAAGCTGAGATTTTTTTACTGGCCATTAGACATCCTTATGTAGATAAGTTTACTGGAAAAATTGGTAATCTTTAGTTTACTGAGTGGCAAATCAATGAACAAAACCAGAATGCTGTTCTTTAAACCAAAAGAGTGACATGCTGTCACTGTTTTCCCCGGAACGATGTCGTATCTGTACACGGTCTTCCATGACAGTGATTTGTGTCGTGGGGAGGAAATGCACATGCATCCTTTTATGGAAAAATATTTTCTTTTAAAAAATGAGGCAGATGTGCAACACAGTTGTGGAAAATTTATAGTTTAAGCTATTTAAAGCTGCTATGCAGCTTCCTGTACCACATAAGTCCAGTAGTTCTAAGAAAATACAGATATGGTAGAAAAAGTAAGAAAATTTTCACCACAAAACCAAATAGTTACCACCAACAGAGAAAGTTATACACAAAATATATCTCTCAATACAGTGTTTACACTTCATTTTAGTCTACAGATTCAGTGCCAGGAACAGGACTTGTTGAGACAGTCTTTTCGGAACTATTTGCCACACGTGATTCCACATCGGGTTGGATTCCTGGTTCCGTGTCAGTGGGAGTTCCCAGCTCCTCGTGGGAATTGAGTGTGCAGGACTGCAACACCTGCACAGCTAGATCCACATCTGCTTCTCTGAGAGAAACCTGCTCCTTAAGGACTTCCACCTTCTCATTCAGCTCGTTCCTTTCTGTCTGAAGGGCCCTGCATAGCTTCTCCAAACGCTCCAGTTTTATTTGAAAGCCCTTGTATTCTTTATCTCTTACTGTTTTCTGAAGAACAAAAGAACATAAAAGCTCTGTGATCCAACTGTTGGGTTTTTTTTCTTAAATTAATGAGAAGAATCACCACTGTTTAATCCTGAATATTAAGTCTTAATTAATCTAATTCCAGCTGCACTAGAGCAAGTTTGCTCAGCATACTTGACCCCTACACTTCAGATGGTTTGTCTAAGCTGGAGTGGCAACAGACACCTTTAGAAACAAGCAATAAGAACTAGATAACCACATAACGCTAATTGTAAGCGAGGGCCGAATATCAGTGAGGATCCTGATATGAAGTCCCATAAAGCAGTCAATTACAACCTAAATAATGGCAACTATAGGGAGCAGAAGGGCATGCAAGTGGGAAATCTACAATCCAGCAGCAGAATCCAGGTCAGAAGGTACCATACTCATGGTTCTCCTAACTAGGCTCCTCAAAAGAACAGAGAAAGAGAAGCAGTGCTGTAGCAGGACCTATATGACCTAGCATGGTTTAGCAAGATCATACCTAATATACTTGAACTAGACATTAGATAGCGTAGGCAGAACTGTACGCCTATGGCCTGTGTGAAAACTGTTTCAGCTCCTCTCTTGCTGGACTACAATTAAGTAATGGCACCTTATGACCTCAAAAGCAGCAGCAATGCAGGAAAGTAACTGATCCCTTAACACACGGGTTATTTCCTTCATGTCAGCCTTGTATATTTAAAATAGATTTCTATTGCAGCACTGATGGAACTTTGCTCAGCATCTTAAAATACAGTCAATTCATTCAGCTTGTATGATTTCATACACATCAACCCACCAATTAAACAGTAAGCAAGGAAAGATGAGGCTGAATTTTTTTTTTGTCATGAGTTTAGATTTATATAGGAGCTTTTTATTTTCCATGTCTGAGGAGAACAGCACCATTTACACAACAGAAAACGTAAGGCAGACAATCCAAGAAGAGGCTACCGTGTATTATTTCCAATTCTCTGAAACTGAACAACTGTATGAAGTTTGCTAGGATACAGATTCTAGTTTAGCCATACTGCAGCTTAAAAGATAATTACCTCTTCAGCCATTTGCAGAAGAGCCTTGTTGTTGTTTTCCCATTTTGTACGCCACACTATGGTTTCCTTTTCCAGTTTCTTAATCTTCTTCGTCATCTACAAAAGATAAGTAAAAGACTTAATTTTGTGGCTTGCATTGCAACGTAAGTAGGTTTACATGAGTAATTTGACTTCTTAGTGTTACTTTCCAAGTCCAGTTTGAACAAGTTATTTTACAGAAAAGTCCTTCTGCACAAAATCAACGCCACAAATACAGATTCTGCATTCAAAGAAAACGAGATTGATTCTTAGAAGAAACAGACTAGCAACCTTCAAGTACAACTAATAAAAAGCTCCAGGAAAATAAGTTTTAAAACATAAGCACAGCCAAAAAGACCGAGAAGTATTGTATGCCTTTGATAAAACATTGAAATTGGACTTTAGATATTATGCAAGTATGTCAAGAACCAGAAAAAATTACATACCTTTCCATAATATGACAAATTCTTATGCCCCATCTCATGATCCAAATTAAATGTCAAAATACTCCATATATTTTCAGAAGGCAAACACTGTTTTAAATTCAAAATGCATCCCACTAAGAACATGCATTTTTGTATTACTTTTTATGAAACTCTAAGTAATCCTGTAAGTACCTTCTCCATTTCTTGCCTGAAGGTTGTAAAGAGTTCATTACTTTTTGCCATGGTGGTCTGGAATTCCTCAAACTTATCCATGTAAAGAGAAAGCTGTTGGGAAAGAGGCAGGAACATTAATCTGAACAGCTGTATACAAATACAAGAATATTAAGATACAAGGGAAAATTAAACTCAAAATAGTAGAAGATTAACTTTTTATCTTTTTTATACTATCCTACTATTTCCATTTGAGGAGCATGCAGAGCTTGTCTGAACACGTGCTATTCAAATTATATATGAAAGGAGAGTTCTATGTTTATAGAACAGCAATATATTCTAAAGAAAAAAGGATATTATACTTAATAAAATGTTGCAAGACACAGTTCATCACTATCTCATTTTCCACCAGAAAAAAAAGTCTGTGGACTTTAATATACAGGAAATTCAGCACATGGTTAGTGAAATTAAACTTAGAAAAGACCCATCTTTCCACCACAGCCAAAGCTAACAACCAAGGCTGGGACAAAAACCAAACATGACTGATTCCAGAAATCAAAATACACATTCACAACCTATGAAATCTGCCCAGTGAGCTAAAGTCATGATAAGTTGTCATGGTTACCCCAGTCACAGCAACCCCCACCCCACCCCCCCCGCCCCCCCTGGCGGGCAGGGGGTTTTTTTAGTAAAATTCGTGGGTTGAGATAAAGACAGTTTAATAGTTAAAATAAAACAACAACAACAAAATTGTAATGAAAAGGAAAACAACAAGAGAGAAAAAGAGGAACAAAACCCAGGAAAAATAAGTGATGCAACTGCTCACCACCCACCAACTGACGCCCAGCCCGTCCCCGAGCAGCAGTCACCCACTCCCCGGCCAAATCCCCCCAGTTTATGTACTGAGCTTGACGTCACATGGTATGGAACGGTTCTTTGGCCAGTTTGGGTCAGCTGTCCTGGCTGTGCCCCCTCCCAGCTTCTTGTGCACCTGGCCCAGCAAGGGAAGCTGAGAAGTCCTTGGCTAGTGTAAGCACTACTTAGCAACAACTAAAACATTGGTGTGTTATCAACATTGTTCTCATCCTAATTCCAAAACACAGCACTGTACCAGCTACTAGGAAGGAAATTAACTCTATCCTTGCCAAAACCAGGACAAAAGTGAATGTTGACACGGAATTCATTTAATAGCGAAAAACATTGCATTTTAACAAGTGCAGAGCATTAACATTCGATACCAGAAAATTTTCTTGCCCTGCACCACAAGGTCAATCATCAAGAAGGAACTGCAAAATATGTTAGTTAACATAGTTTTTCACAAAAAAATAGGTTATGCTTCTTATTAAAACAACTTATACTATCAGCGTTGTGATTTGATGTTCTGAGAATACATGACCATTTACTAGTAACTTCCTTCTCCATCTGAAGAGTAATCAGTTCTCTCAATTCTTACATTGGGGGTTGCAGGACAATACAATTCAGAGCACAGAAATATTGTATTTTCCTCTAACAGTAGATGAAATTTCATAAAAGGAATTAGCCTACCTTGTCAACAGTAGATCATGACTCCCTGCCATTATTGTGACTGAACCTTCTAGCTCATCTTATTCTACAAAAAAATCTGTTGGCCCCAGGAAACCACAAACTATACCCATTGTTACTATTAAAAAGCATAACAAAGGCAGTGGGATTTTAAATAAAGGGTAACCAACTTGAAAAAAAAATCATAAAAGACTAAGCGCAGCAAAAAACTATTTGGGAGAATCTGGATATTAATGGGTCCAAGTCATTGGACACCCCAAGGAGGGGTGTGTGTGCCCATACGTGATTACATTTAACTACACACACACACACTTTAAATATAACTGTTGGAAAGCCTGGAAAAGAATTAGATACAGTAAGTGTGAAAAAAGGGTATGAAACAGAGCTTGCAAGGAGACAATAGAAAACCTTACAAAACTGAAGCAGTAAGAGGTATGCAACACAAGGAATAGCTACTGCTTCTCAGATGCTGTGTTAGCTGAACCTACCATTTCCCCTTGCCTTACGTGCTGAGCTCACGTGTGGCCAATGACTGCGGGTGATCCAGAACCACAGCACAAAAACTGGAGACCATCTCTCCACTCTCAGAGAGGATTTTGCTGTAGCATTTACAGCAAGAAAACAATTGGAAGATAGTAATTTTTTTGTGGACAGAGACACTCAGATTTAGGTTACTAAACCTGAATGACTAAAGGATAAACATGACATTGCTTGCTCCCAATCCTCCACAACAGGACGGGATGGAAACAGTAAGGACCAAATTCTAAAACCTGCATGGGTAAAAATCTCCACCCAACTCTTTATAGTCACAAAGGCCTCTTATAGCCTGAACAGCTATAAAAAAAGATAAAAATACCTTTGGGAGAGAGAACAACAGTTTCAGAGAAGCCAAGAAATGGTAAAAAAGTAGCCACAATGAAGAGATTCCCAAGCTTTCATACATTCTAGTCTTTGTAGTATTAACACTATTAATTTAAAAGGATACTAACTCCAGCAATTCAATGGTTAGCACCTTCCAGTAACAGTGTACTCTCCAGATGTACTAAACAGCAAGTACAAAATGTCAAGTCTTTACAATTTATACTTCACACTTCACTACTGAAGAGTTACCTATTGGAAATTAAATTTAAGACTTAATTAAAAAAATACCAAGTACTTTTCACAAGTAGTATATTGCATCTGAAGAATGACAACATGTAGGTTTTTTTCATATGTTGTGTTACGTTCATTACAATCACAAATCTCTTGGTATTTTTTTTTTTCCAGTACAACTGTTATTGAAGAGCACTCCATTAAAAAAAATACCTGCTGCTTCAGCTGAGCTTCCTGTTGCTTCATCTGTTCACATTTGTGCCTGGACTCAGTAGCTTCTTTGAGCAGCTAATATAATTAAGAAAGTACTCCTAAGAATGGCTTAAAGAACTTGACCTATGATGAAAAATGAACAAAGGTTAACATCGTCTAAGGGCCATTCAACCATGTTTTCTCACATAGGTTTTACATTATTGTACTATTATATACATATATATGTACATATATATACATATATACAATTTAAAGCATGTGCTGGCATGCAGAAATTATTTTGAGACATTTTTCTAATTGGTAGCATGAGTCAATGTTTCTATTTCTGTAGCAAGTTTGAACTGCTAAATTTATATGAGTAGTTCATTAATGAACCGTATGTAATTTAACTGTTTTGTAACCTAATTTATTTTCCACCTCCATTTCTTCAGTCACTAATATTACCTTTACAGACTAGTTCAATTTTGCTTCAGTTTTTGATTCCTCTTTGAAGATATTTTCATCAGCTTATGATTCCAAAATTATGTTTTAGTAGTATAGAACAATCCAACGCTGGATGATCATTTTAAGATTATACAGGAAAAGCAAGGCTTTTGCCAAGAAGTTACAGATACATAAGGAGCATTAAAAAAAAAAGTCTTCACCTAAGTATTGTTTTTTAAATGGAAGCTAACTTCTTGGAACACTGGAAGTAAATTGCTGGTTATCAACATACAAATAAAACATCAGGAATAGTTCTGGGGACAGACAGTTCAGAAGAGTATATGCTTTACTCTGCTTTTGTTATTTCTTATAGCATAAAAACCGAAGTTACAACTACAAGACAGCAAGAAAGTACCTTTGGTGTTTCCTGGTCTAAGAAAAGTCTAAATGATATCCAGCACATTTGCTGAGAAAATGCAAACAGTAACATTACTTGCCTGTGAATATGGACATTAATATTGTAGGCATCATACACACATAAACAAAATTTAAATCTCAGTCTTGATGTTGAAATCTATCTTAACTTTCAAAAGACAGTCCCCTCAGTTTGCTGTATTTGGTTTACATCATGAAAAGTCTGGTTTGGTGGGTTTTGTTATTTCTCTTAACATACATAGAATTCACTTACAAACTCCCTTTCTCGCTGATGTTTTTCCTCTGCTTCTTTAATAAGTTGGGTAGTTTGCTGAAGTTTGGCATCCACAAGTTGCTGCTGCAGTTCTTTATGTTTGAACACTTTATCAATATGCTAAACAAAGAAAGAAAATTGTATTAGTCAATTATAAACAGTGCACTGGTCAATTAAGGTAAGTGTACGTGTATGGGGAGATGCATATTGTTTAGAAGTTTCATGCAAAAGAAAAAGCGGCAAAAGACTTTTACATGCTTTTTTTCTCCCGTTATTGCCATACATTATAGCTACACGTTTTTTGTCTTTCATGGAAGCCAGATGCATATTTTATTAAATTGGTACAATACTGTCAGTCACTTCACACCAGGCGTCTCAAAAATCCTGTAACAATTAGTCTACATCCTTTCTTCTAAAGTTGGTGTGTCTACCTCTAATCCTAACTGTATTTTGTTACATCTAAAAGCTCATAACTAAAAAAGCTCAAAACAAGCAAGGTTTGCAACAATAGTGTATTTGGCTTATGACATTCCACAAATCATTGAATTTTGCAGTCCTACTTCCATACGTAAAGTAGCACAAGGCAGCTTCCTACCTTTTCTCTTCCCCAAATTATCTCATGGTAGATACAAATATTCCATGAGCGCAAGAGGTGGGGAACTAGAGTCTACAGAGAGCTTTCTAACTGATGCAGATTTAAAAAAAACCCAACACCAAAAAACCCCAAACCAGTTGAGAAATTATATTCCAAACCTCCTATGCTAACCAAGAACTAACTAATCTTAGCTGTAGAACTCCTTGAAGCTTAGTTGTCTTTGACAAGGAGAATTAGCTGTTTTCCATTACTGTAGCTTAGACTGGCTAGCTCACATACTGGTGCCAATGAAAGCTAGCTCCGTTAGCCCTAAAATACAGTCATTTCCATGACACCAGTCCAAATATATTCTTAAAGCGGGATAGCTTATTTTGATTCTATGCCAACAAGAGCTACATACACAAAGCAGCTTGCTAAAACCCCCCAACCTTAATGAACCAAAACAAGTAACACAGAGAATAACTCTTATAATTTAGAAGAACTTCAAATATTAATACATATTTACGTTGGAAATAACCTTTGGAGGCCATTTAGTCCACTCATTTTGAACTTTGATCAGTTCAAAGTCTGATCAGGTTGCTCACACCTTGCCCAGTTGAGTTCTGAATACCTCTAAAGATAGAGATTCCACAATCTCTGGACAACTTATTTCTATTTGACCGCTTTCACTGTGAAAGGCTTTTTTCAATGCATCTTGAATTTAGATATGCAAAACCAGACAGGAAAGGCAGATAGTGGGCCAAACAGCTACTTAATTTTTCACAGTAGGGAAGTAAAAAGAATAATTTAAAATACATATACGATGGCTGTAAAGTATTAGGGTTTTTTCTCCCTTTTAAATAATTATCTGAGCCTTACAGTCAAGGAACTAACAATCCCATTAGAAGCATAATGTAAGCACCTCTTCTCGCAATGCATACTGCTCAATGAGTTTCTTCAGTTTTTCCCCCAGTTCAATATTTTCCTGACGGAGCTTGGCATTATGTATACCATGCTGTTCCAGTTGAGCCTGAATTTCATTCAGTGTAATCTGGAAGTGCGCAGTCGCTTCTTTCCGTCTTTCTTCTTCTTCACGCGCTTGCTGTATATTTTCATCCTTTTATGAGAGAGTATTAACATGTTCAAACCAAACCATGCACCTTTTTCCTATTTTTTGAGTCAGAAACAATGGTAATATTCACTTCTGATGAGTTTCAAGTTCTAGAGTGCTAGAGTTAATATAAGCCACAATCATAATATGCTACGCTGACTACCCGTATGAAGTGCATGGAACAAAGAATCTAGAAATTCCAAAACTTTTAGAGAATCTTGTCCTTACCACTACCAACATTACTCAGAGGCTGGTATTCTAAGATGCTACATGAATACCTCTGCAAGCGTAAGAATTGCCCAGATGTCAAAAAACAGCATTGATACGATAATGAAAGTTCCTACAGTGATCACAGATAAGAATCTCTTAGCTTTCTTCCATTTCACTCCCATCCATTATATTCTGACAGAATTAAGCCTTTTTTGATACCCTGCCATTTCATGCTGCTGTTATTTCACTTGTGCTATTTTTTCCAGCAGTCATCAGCCCTGCTCCCAGAAACAAATATGGCAAGATCACATACTTCAAGTACTATGACCTAGGAACCAGTTTGAGGGGAAAAAAAATAGTTCGAGTTGAACTATCCCCATATTCTTTACCTTAAAATCAAGTACACTTATGCCACATGCCACTCATCTTCTGCAGGTACAGGTAATAGGCAAAGTGGTAAGGAAAAAGCAGCAATCAATAAGTAAGATTTCCACCACCACTGGCACTGTAGTTTATGGAAATGAACTAACCTTCAAAGTCTTGTTATGACGCTGAAGCTCCCGACAGAGAGATTCCAGTTTGCTACGTGCCAAAATGGCCTTGCTATGCTCACTCTGCAAGTGGACTTTCTCCTTCACAACTTGCGCTTGCTTCTTCTGCAGTATCTTCATCTGCTTTTGAACATTCCGGCTCTCCTCCAACTAACATTAGAGAGTATATTTATTAAATAAACATGGGCGAAACTATCTTTATGCATCTAGATGAGAAGACTGAACAAACTTTTAAACATTTCAGATGAAAGCAAGGAAGTCAAATAATTTCATTAAGACCCCCGAGTTCATCTTAAAGAGTAACTCCCATCATCCTACAGACAATTCTAAATGTGTAAGGACAGAAGATGAAAATATACAAATTCCAACTTAACAAACATTTGCCTTTGAGGAACAGGGACCATGGACCTGTTGACCACGGGCTATCAGCTTGCATTCAGTTACAGGGGTAGGACTAGCCCTGAGAAAGGAGGATGTGGCAGATACAATTAAAAGCCAGCTGAGACTGGCTTTTCAACAAGTCACAACTTATTCCACTCTCTTATCTGTAAGGTACACACAGCTGTTTATCCAACAGGTCTTGTTTTTACTATCAAAAAGAAAAACCCACTGAACTGTGTACAGAGTTCTTTCTTGTCAGCAGGAGCTCCTACCAGAGGAAGCAGTAATTGATACAAGTTTGTAAAATGCTAAGGTATTTCAGAAAGGAACAGATACAACCAGCAGCCCTGACAAATCAAGTAGAGTACTATTAAAGCTGCACGGCCCAGGCTTTGATAACTTAAGAGATCTGTAGTCTCAACCATTTGAAACAAACTTTCAATTCTATTTCCTTTAGGCTGTTTAGATGGTAGATGACAGCGTTAAACTTTGTATACAGTGCTGACTTCAAAATATATTCTATGAATACCCACTGAATGGAAGTTTCTTGCTTTATCTAGTTGAGAGTAAGTTCCATAACACATAATTTTTGGGCTCCCCGAGAAACCACATTATTTAGAGTCTGTTCTGTTGTAAAGAAGGTAACAATGTTAAGTGTAACACTGCTCCTTATTAGATAGTGCCTCAGCCTCGGGACACCACCGGAAAAGAAGGCTGGCAACGAGGAGCATCACCATGACAGAGAAGAATGCAATGCTGGTTTTCTGAAAGAGCTCAAAATAATGCTGAAGCACAGAAGAAAGAATAAAGTTAAGGACCTCCATGACAACAGTACATTAAATGTATATTTAATCTAGTTTAGAGAAAAGGAATGTTACGGAAACGTTTTTATATCCAAACATAAAAAGCCCTTTTCTTGGGTGGTCAGAAAAAAGACTTCAAGCAGCTGTGCTGTTTGCATACCTACAAAACTTCAGGCCTGTAAAAGTATGCCAGTGTGAGACATATCACCAAGGATGCAAACCTTCCTGCATCACAAATTGATCTCCTGATAGATTCCAAATTAGGAAAAAAAAAAAAATTGTGGAAGATCTTTTGCCAGGAGAGAGGCATTCCTACCTTTATTGTACAGTCCTTTTCATGAGACACCACTGAAAAACCTGACAGTGAGCTTTAAAGATGATGAATCTTTAAAAAAAGAAAAAAAGCATTGTAGGTGCACTGTCATGAACAGTTCAAACCTCTGCTGGCATTAAAGCTGACACCTATGCCAGTGGTTCACCACCACTATCATGAAGAAAAGAATGCATCTTAAAAGGAACACAACCAGATCCAACCTAAACTTTTTAAGGGGAACAGAGTACCTCTAAGACTCATTCAGCTAAAATGGAGCTACTGTTAGACCCGGACAAGCTCCCACCCAACTTCCCAGCAGTTCTGAGCATCGCAGGGAAAGCAACTGGTTTTCTAGGATGGTGGCTATCTACGGACTGTGAATGCTTACTCTACCTATAGACTATCGATCCTCTCCTGGGAGGGGAAAAAACGTGATGCAAACACGTCTCTCCTGATTGCCAAGCTTCTTGAAGGAAATTACAATTCATTTGGTCTAGCTGTTCCCTAATTGTTTTGAGATCTTTCCTTCAACAAGAAAACTCAAGTGAAGATGGTGCAGACTGTTTCCTTTTTGCAGAAGCGAGGAATTCATGCCAACCTAGCTCCTCATGCAGGCCATCATCATCACCACTGTGATTTGACATGGGAGCTGTTTGCTCAAATAGAAAAGGTATCACATGCACAAGCAATTGCTCATAAGAACTAACTCATTTACTGCATTTCTCTCACAATATCAAGCTCATTTTTAGGTGGGCTCCCCACCCTTGAGTTGCACTATGGAAGTATTATTGTTTCTCATTTAAATGAAAGTGACTTCTTAGAGAAGCTGCTGGTTCTGAAGGAAATTCACTCATGTGAACAAGAGCATGCAGGTGAGAGAGCAAGGAAAACAAAGCAAAAACATAACAGACCTCCAAGGAGGACTCTGGATTTCCTAAACAGAACTAATCTAAGTCTATTCTTAAGTAATTAGTATTGCCTCTGTGAGTAAAAAGACTACCTGCTAGCTCACCCTCAAAACTCTGGAGACATTATTAATCTCAAAGGAAAAATACACTTATTTCAGAAGTTATGCCATGTTGTGCAGCCATTATATCATTTTCAGAAACATTTTCATATATGATACACTTGACATCCACAGAAGGCAAATCCTATGCTTTTTTTAAGCTATTAAGTTATTCTCTTTAGTTCCGCATTCATTTTATATCTACAAATATGGTGGGAAAACATGTACACAGTATTTCCAGTCTTTCCATTCTTGTCTGTCCCTCTCAAGATAAACAAGTGAAGCATTTTTGTCTCCAAGCACATTCTGAAAAGTCACCTTCTGAGCCTCCCCCCCTCCCCCCCCCAGTTTTGTCATTAATATAGAAAATAAATTATCATTTCTCCTACTTGGGGTGGGAATGCACTTTATGATCAGTTACTGCTAACATTTTGCCTTTTTGGTTTGTTACTGAAGAAATGTATACTTTTCTATCCATTCCTTTGCATGATCAGAAAGCACAAAGCAAATTTAAACTTAGATCTTTCCAACTTCCCCTACCTCCCAAAAATCACTACAGAGTTAAGTATAACTGAACGTTTTTTCCCCCCTCAAATCTCCTTATCACGCTATGTTCTTTCCCTTTATCCTAAAGGGCGTAAATTATAAAATGCTAGCACAAAAGCATTATCAACAGACAAAGCCTAAGAAAATAATTAGTCCCAAAAGATACTCTTAGCTTTTCTGTTAATCCTAATGTTATGCTTCAGCACCAAGTTATCAAAAAGTTATCATAACCTATTTTTACTTTGGATTTAGGCAGTCATGTAGAAGTGAAATGACTACATGCAAGTTTGGCTGAAGCAATACTCATAATAAGCCTGAGTGTTTGGGGTTTTTTTCCTACCAACACTGTGAAACATTCAAAATTGTTAACTGTCCTGTATTAGAAGTTCCTGCATTCCACAGTTAATATTAACACATGAATAACTCCTGCTATCTTTACAAATTACTTACCAGATCAGCATACTTCTTGCACAAAGCTGCCAGCTTTTCCTCTGGAGTAGAAAGTGTGTTCAAGGCTTGCATTAATAATAGCACTTCTTTTCCTATGAATTGGATGAAAGACAACCATACTGAGAAAAAACATACCAGAAAAGCAGCCCGTCTTTAGAAGTAAAATATAGAACCATGAGAAATTAGCGTGAGTTAAGTTGTTCTCTGGTTTGATAGCTGCCTAATCCGAACGGATGACAAATGGGAAGTCATCACAGTAAGAATAAATTTGTCTTGCCTATGTGCCATTACACAACTTGGATAGCAAAAGTTACTTTAACCTTAAAACCACAAAAATATTTTTGTTTTATAATTTATAATAGCACAGATAAAGAAAAATCTGAGAGAGTGAAATTTAAAAGGTTATATTTTGCTAATAAAGGATAGTCACACAAGTGTTTTTAATAAGCCTTTGGAATTTAAATATCAGCAGTGCTTTGGTAGCATTGCACACTGCAATCCCAAATTTAAAAGTTAATCCAACAAGCGGAAAGTTAAAAAAGCTGATTAGTGATTACCACATTATTATTATTATTATTAAAGTTCCTGTAAAAATAGCACTACCAGCGGAAGGATTCTTACATATGCATTAAGAACTGTCTTTTCCTAAGCAGAAGTACACATTTTCTCAGAATATCCTGTTAAAGATGACAAGTTTTGGCTACAAAGTAAATTTCAGACAAAGACAGAGAAAATGCATAGCTATTTTACAAAAATATTAAAGCCATTTAAAAATCAAAATGCCAAAGAGAACATACCCAAAGTTTTCTCTTTGTGCTTTTCACCCTCTGGATCTTGTTGGCCATCAGGTGGATCAGTACGGACTTCTTCTCTCCCAGGAGTCTCCTCACGAGACTCTTGAGAGCAGCACATGGACCCCGGGTGCTTTCTGTTCTTTGTGATATACTCAGCCTCTTCCAATGCCCCCGTGTTTTCAAGGCTGTTACAATTGGACTGCGCATGCTGCAATGCTGTATCAGACAATTCATTGCACTTGCTGTTCACCAGCTGATCCTGGTTATTCATTCCCATCTCCTGAGATCCAGCATCTTCCATTGTACCACCAACGAACTACAGAAGGGAAAGGAAGAAGTGGAAGCAAACAGTCAAGCAACTATACTTAAAATGAAGACTTCCACCTTTCTTTTACATGGACAAATAAGAGTAAGATTCCACCGTCATTCAAGTTGATCAAGTCAAGTCGATACTCACTGTTAAGACAGGTGTATCAATAACTGTAGACAGAATGACCCTAAAGAGTGATGAAGAAAACAGCACACAACAGCCCAAAATATTAATTACTCTATTATGAAACAACTTCGATACCTCGTCATTGCAAAACCATTCATACTCTACAAATTAAAAGTTCACACGGAAATCTGTTCTTAATGCTCCAAAACTAACTGGCTATCATCTCAGCTGTTAAAGCACACAATCTTAAATGAAAACATTTCTCCCTCACAGTTCTTAAAAATGTATTTCACAAATCAACACTAAGTATACTAAATCTAAAACTCAGCAAGAGTTTAACTAAATTTATGTACTGTTATATGAAAAATAAGGTACAGAAATTGAGAGAGGAGGACACCATTATTAAAAACAACTTTATTAGGTATCAGTTTCAGAAAACGGGAAGATACCAGTTTTGAAATAATTCAAGAGACATACTGAAAGAAAGAGGGGGGGGAAATTAACCTGCTAGAAGTCTAAAGAAATCCAGAGAAATACATTGTTTCGATAACATACATAGGGTAAGAGTTTAAACTACTTCAATCAGAATGCCAAATACCATTGTCAGCTCATGACTGGAGAAAATCTGTTGTTATAACAAGAATGACAAACGTGACCAGGAGCACATCCATTTTTGAAATGTTAAAATTCACATCTATGATATCATCAAAAAAGTGAATATTAACTGGCTTCAGATTTGGAGTCCTACTACCTATGATTTTTAACAATACATTATTTCTGCTCAAGCAAACAGAGCTTTCTCGAAAGATTTCTTAAACCCCGAAATGTTTAATCATTTAACCAAAAAGTTAAACATCACCAGTGTTTTAACACTGCAGCGATATGTCCATATTTTGGAGCAGAACACCCGATGATACCACTCTATAGCTTATTAAGCAGCTCCTCTCTCCATCACCAGAACAACATTCTCAATTTCTAGAAACATATAAGGCTGATGAGAACTTCAAGGGTGTTTGCTTGTTTTGTCACACTACAGAGGCTGGGACTCAGGACAATACTTGGAGATGATCGGGTATTTTTTTCCCTGTCCATTCACAATCCTGCTATACAACGTGGATACATAGTTAAAAGTATGATAAGCAGAGCTCAACTCACTTTACTGCCCAAGTAAAGTGATCGTTCTCATTGATTTATTGTCAGTGAAAGTGAATTTCCTTAAAAAGTCACAAGGAATTATAAAAACAGGGCTTGTTTATATGCTGAGCTATGCTGTTTAAGCACAAATTAATTTCAGATTATCTTATATTTTAATATTAAAAATACGCTAATTCTTAAAGCCAGGAGTTTGCACTGGGTTTTATATTCTGCACAGATGGACCGTTTTCCTCTTCAAAAGGAATTAGCCAACATCAAAGGAATGCAGCCAACACTAATAATATATTGTGAGATATATTTCAACTCCCAATTTGTTCAGCACGCTTGGAAGAGTTATTTAAAAATCATTAAACAAACATGCCTTAATATTGTAAAAAATATCTAACAGCTTAGTTGTTCTCTATACTGAAAGCAAGTCCCTTGGTTTAGGCCTTATCTCAAGGCAGAGTCATTCTTGAGAAGATGGAATTCGTACAATACCTTTCACAAAAGACAATAAGCTTTTTAACTGCAAATAATCTGTATAGACATTAAGGAGCAACTTTTGACTTATCAAGGAAGATTCACTTTGCACTGCTCTTTGCAAGTGTGGAAATGATGCACCTGCTTTATGGACAAATATAAACACGCTGCAGTTTTATCATTCTCCGGTCACGTCAGACAAGGTACTTGATACTGCATTACCTTTTCAGGCATTTAATAGAATTGCTGTAACAAATAACCAACACCAACATTTAACAGTTGACTTTTGAGAGCTGCAAAATGCATTTTTTTTTTCTTAGGTTGTCTTAAACTGTGGGGCTTCCACTGGCATGTGAAAGGCTTACCCCTCCAATTTTAGGGTCAGTAAACAAACAAGAGATGCTTGTTAAAGAAGGACAAGAGATGTGAAAACAGCAGAGCTCACTTAACCTTTTTGTAGGTACCAATGGTTGAAACCATGGCACAGATCTTCTCTAAACACCATGATTCATACAGAAGCTGAAGATACTGTGTCACATTACATTGACAAGACAGGAAAGATCAGAGGTATCTGAACACAACAGGATACCAGAGTAGGACTGCGGTACCAACACAACAGCTGAAACTTGCAGTTTTTCCATCACACAGAACATGAACTTCCGATTCAGATCCTTGTGGCTGAAAAGCCTGGCAAAAGGTAGGGAAAGTCTGCTCTACTCTCAAAGTTTCTGGTTTGGCACGGTATTTCCAGACTTTCTGAAATCCGTAAACAGACTCAAAACTTTCTTTTTGAAAGCAGAGCACAAAATTGCCAGGAACTCCAACAAGCGGCTGAGAAGGCCTGACTGGCTGTGGTTACACGCTGAACAGCAGCAGTGCCCAAACAGCTCTCTTGCTATCATTTCATTCCCCTTTTTCATACCCCCCCTCTGTTGTGCTAGCCACAACATTCGTGCAACTTGTTCTGACACAGTTTATAGCCAGATCAGTACCTCAACCCAGTTCACTGCACAGCAACAGGCAAGCCTGCCAACCAGAAGTGCTAACACGATGGTTGGAAAGAAGCCAAAGCACGAGAGTCACAAAAAAAAAGTCAGTCTAATCACAGCCAGAGCAGAAGGAACTAAACAAAAAATACCTTATCCTCGCCACAGGTACGCAGTTAACATTGACTATGGAGGTACTCGAACACCGTCAGCAAGACGACGTTCATGAGAAGCACTGCTTCAAATTTAGACAACCCAGAAGTTTTCACTGGTTTTCATCTGAGAAAATTCTGCCGTTTCTGGGGAAAAAAAAGAACAACTACTGGCAGGGGCATACCTGTGACCAGTAAGTCACGAAATGCCCACCTCTACTAGCAAACCATCACAGTAACCTAAACACCTGTCAGTTCAGAGCTGGCAATTCACATGCATATTCCAAAGCATCTGGAAGTTTCACAGAATGAACATCACCACCTCATTAATTCAGCAGAGCTTTTTGTAGAAGTCGAATTAGGTGTCAGTCCAATTCTTTACTGCCAATAATAATTTCTCAACTCTGAGTATTCTCTATCCTTCGTCAAAAAACTTACAAAGATTTTCAGAACTTCAGACTCATTCTCCAAAGTCTAACAGAGAAGGCAGAAATAACCTATCAGAATACCGAATTGAAGAAAAAGGTTTGTGTACAAGTGTCTTGTACATCTCAAATATATTTGAAATTAATAGCGATGGTGAAAACTACAGAACTTGTCAACCTTTTTGTTTTCCAGTGAACATGGAACAAATCCAAGCTTACTGACAAGCAAGCATGCTCCCTGCAAAACCAAAGCTCAGTGTGGCAGTAGACAGTTTTTGTAATAATATCCAATATTCTTACCTTTAAAACAATTAAAAATTGGTGACCACAGGCTAGAATACTGTATTCAAAGAAGTGGTTCTACCAGCAGCTAGAACAACCTGATAACATACAAAAAATAACTAAAAAAACCTAACCAAATTCTGTCAAGTTGTAGTCTGTAAGTTCTAGCAAAACTGACAGTAGTGGCACAACATACCAAAACTCTAATGTATTTAACCTAGATGAGAAAGCGTTTGTTTCCATTTTAAACAGAGAACACAAACACGAATAGCTAGATGACTTCCTGATTATGATTAACAAAGAATTTTCTACATTAGCTCTCACTTTAGATATTAAAAACATAACCAGAAGTCTAAACAGCCTTCTTACACTCAATTTTATTCTTAAAACACTTTAACTACAGATAGTTTCAGATTTGATCTGTATCAAGCTTCAAGTTGGAGTATAGCAATACTAAACATCACATTGAGAATGTTAAGTACTAAACCATATTAGTATCACTGAAATTGCCCCCCCTTACTGAGACAATGGTCAGAACAACCTCAACTATTACCTCTATCTTTTCAAATGCGTGCTCATCAGACGAGTGAACTTCTCAGTTTAACATTCCAGCCAGAACAGAGCACTTCCAACAGCACATTGTGTAATAGCGCTGATTCAGTACCCACTGAATAAAAACAAAACAAAACCACCCCACCAAAGACCTTCTACTGAAATCACCACTACCTTTTCTAGCTGCTACCACGCTCTCTCAGCTTCCAGCTGGCTTCCAACCCGCTTTAATGATAGGTGGCTTAGAATCTGACGGACCAGAATTAGATTGTTACATACCTGGAAAGATTTTTAGTCAGAGACAAAAAGGGTATGTTGCACAGATAATGTGCCACTTCATAAGATCACAAAATTATTTATCAAAATTCAAAACTCTACCATTAAAAAATAAGATACTTGCCACCTACCTAGCTGTGAAACCAGCTATTACAAGACAATGACATTTCTGAATAAGCATATAATCTTCAAGCTATTTAAGATAGAGTTACAGGCCAAACAACTTGAGGATGCCTGTAGGAAAATTACTGGTAACATTGCTTCTGTTCACCCCAAAGCTTTCGTTCAGCCTTCTGCTCTGTTCTCTCAACTTGTACCTTGATCAAAAAAGGTGCACATCAGGAAAACTCTACCTTACTTCATACCTAAAAGATGAGAGTACAAGATAGGTATCCTATTTTTGAAACTGGCTACGATCACAAGAGCCTAAGCCAACTTTACTTCAAACAGTACTTCAAACAGTACTGCTTCAGTAACATGTGCTGCACATAAGGACAAAACAGACACCTAGGCAGAACTTATCCCACCATGCCAAAATGTATCATGACAGATTTATTTTTTTGGTCTAATACCTACAAGAGTCTGTAACATGCAGTGTTACCTAAAATATACTGTGCTTATTATTGGTACTGTGTGTACTAAAGTACCTATATTTTATACTCCTGCACATACACATACTCAATCTTTCCCTAAAACACCTGAAAACACCTCTCTGTACCTTTTATTAAAAGAAACCATCATTAGTAGCTACACCAACATCCTCCTTCTCCTATATGTTAGCAAATTACCCTAAAAAAATAAGCACTAGCATTAATCTATCAAAACATCTCCTACATTCCCCAAAGTAGCAGCTGGCCTGTACTGTGAAAAGACTCTTAGAACCTTAGCCTTTGGAATTGCTCATACTTTCAAAAAATATCCTGGAAGCTCTAGAACAAACATATGTATGTAAAACAGATCTTCACAACTGTAAGACAACCTAAATATACAAGAAAATACATAATCATTTGTTCAGTATCAGGCTCCAGAAAAGACCATTTGAGTAACATCGTTCAGCTGACTACATTTTCAAACTTATCGCACATGCAACTGGACATAAAAGCCTTATACCCCTTATCCTGACCAATTACATAAAAAAATATTGTGGCAAAAAGTATGTAATTTATCATAAATGTTTATGGTTTATAACAAATTTTAGGCTTCCTGCATCCCAGCAATTTACTTTTACCTGTTAACACAGGAAAACTTACTTTGAAAACATGTGTAACATACTTTTCCTCAGCGCAGATACTCAAGAAGCCTTCATTTAACATGACTGTATTGTGCTGAAAAATCAGTCATTCTCGGTAGTAATTTTATTCATGACTTCTCCATAAAAACTACCATTTTGGGATGTCACAAAATTTGGGTTTGAATTTTATAGCAGGTACACCTTCATCCACTGGTCTAGACACGGTAATTCAGGTGCTTGTGATCACAAGACTAGCTTATTAAGGTTATTTCTCCGTGCAATACTTCTCTATACTGTGCTCACTGACCTAAATGATCACTCAGTCTACTTACACCTTTCTGAAAACCTGCCGGCCTCTGAGGTGGCTTCCCCGCTGAACTAAGATCTTAGTTCTGAGATCAGAAAAGTCATTTCAAACAAACATTTCACCCTGTTCCATCATTACATTAAAAATTATGTTCTATTTACTTTCAAAATACTGGACAGAGGCACCTGCAGTATTGCTCATCATCAGTTTCAAAGCATTGCAAGGTTAGAAGTCCCAACACAGCAGGAAGACGATTAAGAAATATCTGCTTGGGAAATCTGTATTTTTTCTTTATAAAAGTCAATACAGAGTCAGTGTCAGTAGAATCCCACTATTAATACTGCTGGCCTTACATTCAAGATATGGTCTTTGATATTGCTTCAGACACTTACATTCTCACATGACCCCTGCTTACGGTCCTTACTTTTTTCTGTTACTCTTTCCATGCTTCTTGCTCTGTCTTTCAGTGCTCTCGTGACACAGAAGACATTCCTGCTTTTAAAAGTAGCTTTTTTATTTACCTCAAACATAATTTCAAAGGGGAGGGAAAAAAAAAAAAAAAAAAAAGAAAGAGGTTGGGTTTGTATCATTTTTCTTCTCTGTGCTCTGCAAAAAGATTAGAAAGATCTCTTCCCTGTTTTAGCTTAAAACATTAAAAAACACTTCCTGTAATCCTAGCAAAAATTTAACTGGGTGAACCCAAAGCTTAAATGGAAACTTTCAGTGCATTTACATGCAGGGCAAAGTGCTGCACATTTCACCAGCCCTTTTTTAATGCAAGCATCTGAGACAGGTGCTAATTAAGAAAACATTTAACATAACATGAATCACTTCCGCCAATGAGGTTTCACTTCCTCTTTACTATAAACCTAATAGTTTTCTAGTCATCCACAGCACGTTTCTGGAAAAAGCAGGGTAGACAAGTTCTGAATTCCCAATGCAAACAAGTCACAAGGAACCTAAAATTAAAGAAGCTCCCGTGTACCAAGGCAGGGGGAAGGAAATCTGCAAGAGATTGCTGAAGGATTTTTAAGTCACAAAAAAAGTTCAAAGTAAAATTTGCTTAATAGTCCCTGCCACATTCACCTATTTTAAACGTTAAATTCCATTTGACTGTGGGTATATGAAATAACATGGAGATACTGGTTTGTTTGGGGGTTTTGTCTGGTTTTTTTTCTTTTTTAAAACATCATCATCGGCTTTCATAGCAGACACTAAAGTTACTTACAAGTCACTTCCTAGTAAAAAACTTCAGAAAACACACAGCAGAAGGGATGTTTTTTCATTGAGGAAAACTAGCTCCACAACCTCCTAAATCTCTCTCCAACAGCCAAAATAAACAACCACCACCACAAAGTTACTATTTCTGGGATGCTATTTTCCTTTATACCACAGAAAAAAGTTACCACACAAAAAAGCCACTTGAATTTATGTAAGGACACAGGATGAGATGCTAAAGCGGCACATGGGATTACCAAGGCGGTTCTGTCACATAAACAGCTATGCGCTGGTGATATTACATAGAGGAGCTGAATTACAGCACATTCTAAGCCTTCGCTGTTGGGTGCCCAAGCACACGTATTTCAGGCTTTTCCTACACGGACAGGCAGCCGGCAATTACTGTAACGTCACCGAGGACACCAGGACACCGTTGCTTTCGGTGTCGTTTCGGCAGAGGAAGGGAAAAGAGAGAAAAGGCCATTTTTTTACCTATTTCGGAGGGTAAGGAAACACCCCGCCGCCC
>NW_008795041.1:830704-833297 GCF_000699145.1 Aptenodytes forsteri | reverse complement strand
CCGTCCACGGGCGGCGGCCGCGGGGGGCGGAGCCGCTTCTCCTGAAGAAAAAGCGGGACGTCTGTCGGGAAACCGAGCTGCGCAAGGAAGGTTTTGCCAGGAACCGCTGTGCGCGTGTGGCCGAGGCCGGGGCTGCCGGCGGCGCAGCCGCTCAGCCCGGCGCGGCTGGAGAAACCGCCTCGCGTCCTAAGCCCTTCTGGTGGCGGGGGCGAAGCGCTGCGGCCCTCGCCTCAGCCAAAGCCCTTCTCCTCCCCGCGTGGCTCCCGCTAGCGGGAAGGCTGCTAGGGGCTTACGGATTGCCCCTCAAAAGCGAGGATGGCGACGTAGGCCGAAGGGAGGAGTGACGCCGCTGAGGCATACCTGCAGTCCTTTGAACCCGCCGCCAGTGTCACGTGCGCGTGCGGGCCTCGGTCTGCCGGTGGGCTGCTGCCGAGTAGCTTAGAAGTGATGCAAGCAAACGTCTTGGAAATACGTATGTTTCTGCTTTCCCAGGGAAATAAACTTAACCTCTGCATAATACGAGGGGAACCTTTATGCTCTTTTAGGTAGTTGCTGAATAAAAATATCACTCTCAACCCCCCTAAACACTTACTACTTCAGAGAATAGGTGGAGTGGATATTGGCGGTGAATACAGCCAGGCAGTACCTGCTTAAATTATTCTGTCCTTACATCCTGAATCTATGCTTGCCAGAACTATTCGACTGCTAATTTCAAGATGAAAAATAATTTTACGCTTCTGGGTATCATCCTGATCTTTAGAGGGGAGGTTTTCTTCCCCCAAAATAACACTTGCTCTTTTACGAACATGCATTATACTGATACAACTCTTGCAAAAAGAAAAAAAGGGCCCCTCCTCTCCCCCAGCAGAATTTTGATGCTTTAAGATTTTTCCCACGCATCCCATCCGGTTGAGAGTAGCGAGAGATCCACGCTCCGGTTGATCCCAGGAAGGCTCGTGCAATCCTTGAGTAGGGCTTTTAAGACTACTTTTAATTTCTTATTTGAAAGTATATGTATATGTAGTAAAACATAAATTACTCTTGTGCCCTCCTTCCCTTCCCCCAGATAGGCGCTTTTTGGAACAGAAGTAAGATTTTTTACAAATATGAGCTACTTTGAGAGAGAACGGAATAAAGAAGCACGGGGTTCTTGCTGGCTGTAAGCCTCTACTATAATAAACTTCACTATAAGGCCTGTTTTGGTGAATTTGGGTGCCAGAGAGCTTAGCACACATCGTGCAGCAGAAGCAGGCGTGAGGCCGTTGTGTCAAGGGGGACAAAGTTTTCTTCAAAAACTACCGGACGTTAGAGAATGTATTTCCAGCAGTAATTCTTTCCACGCTTGAACTGGCAGGGTTTTTTTCTGCTGATACAGTGACACAGATCAATTATAATCATTTTGTGAAGAAGGATACTGCTTCCTAGGAAGTCAGTTTTTACAGAAGTTTAGGTTTTTTTGGGGATAGCTGCTGCAGGTGTAGTGAGAGAAGTAGCATCAGCTTCCAAACTCAGTCACAGATCTCCGGTGCACTGATTCCTTGCTGTGCTATTGTCCTCTGAAGAGCGCAAGCGTGAAATTGAGCAAAGTAAGTGCTTCTGGCATTTTCAGCTACGTTTATGGTTCTATCCCTGTGTCGGTGTGTTTTTGTGAACTGTTTTCCTTCAAAAATGCACTTACCAGCAAAGTGCCTATCAACAGTCCTGGAAATTCATATTCCACTCCTGCAAGTAAACACACGTACTGACAGGAGGATGAGAACATATTTGCAGTTGTGCCCTGTTAATGACCCTGCTGGAGATCGCTCGTGCAAGGGAGGAACAGTCATGGACTATACACTAGGAGCAGCCAAGTAGATATTCCACCCAAATGGCCATTTCCAAGAAGCTGCTTAATTGTTGGACACCAAAAGTAACGGTCTCATGTTTTGACAGGCAGGAAGCTGAAATTTTAGGAAAATTAGTTCTTTATTATTATTATTATCATCATTGGTAAAAATTTTTAGTCATCAACTTCTTATAAATTTTCAGGGTAATCTTTTTTTACAGACTACATCGAAGTTATATAGTTATTACCATACTTAAGAGTAGTCTAACTTCATGAACGCTGTACATGTAAGCAGTCAGATTGACACCTCTCTCGAGTACTTCACTGCCTTCATTGGGGTGGGGACTTCTAGGCAACTTGGTGAAAAATAAGTTGCTTCATTACTTTTTTAAACACATCGGTAGGGTGACAACTAGAACAAGATGTTTAAAACTCTAAACAATGACAATTGAGAAACTATGAGATAAAGATAGTATTTCTTTTCTTACAGCATTGTTACAACATGCAAAGCAGTCAGGAAACTATTGAAATGCAGCACCAAATTTAATTTTGTCCTTTTCATCATGACTACTATCATGATTGCTTTCAGCAAAATTTTCAAGCAGCTCTTGACTACCAGAATTTTTCATGGAGCGCTTTCCCCCTGGTACTCATAGAATGGTTTGGATTGGAAGGGACCTCTAAAGGTCATCTAGTCCAACCCCCCTGCCATGGGCAGGGACATCTTCAACTAGATCAGGTTGCTCAGAGCCCCCTCCAACCTGACCT
>NW_008795041.1:827484-829778 GCF_000699145.1 Aptenodytes forsteri | reverse complement strand
GACCCAGGTGCAGGACCTTGCACTTGGCCTTGTTAAACCTCATGAGGTTCACATGGGCCCACTTCTCCAGCTTGTCCAGGTCCCTCTGGATGGCATCCCGTCCCTCTGGCGTGTTGACCGCACCACTCAGCTGAGTAGGAACTGTAATTCTTCCAATGTTACTTTTCACAGGATGACCAATCAAAAATGAAAATGAAGGCAGGAGGGGAAATGGAAAAATACAAACCAACCAAACGAAACAACACAAATCACCACTCTTCTACTTCACAGGATCCTAAAATTAAATGACGGCTACTAGGGAAACTGCCTGGGGCCCAAGGTGAACAATACTGCAAACACATACTGCTATGCAAACATACAGCTAAAAATAAAAAAAACCCAAGGTATCAGAGTATGCAAGGAATGGGATGAGGAGTAATACAGAAATTAAATTAAACCAGCATGTGTCAGCTGGGTGGTGCGTTCTCTTCCGTGCTTGTTGCACGTGTCTCACCTCCCTCCCTGAAAATTAACTCTGAAGGTAAATGAGCTTTAAGGAAAACTGTCACAAATTATTGTGGGCATAGAGAAACCCTTGTACGGCAAGAGTAAAAAGTCTGAAATTGCTTGCTTGGCTCAGGAAATTATCAAGTGAGACATGATGAAAAGAAGGCAAAGTCAGGATCTTCTGTTTTCCTATGTCACGCAGAGTTAAGTTAAATTACAAAGTGGCACATTTAAAGCCAATAAAAAGATTTTTCCCTCTCACACATTAAGAAATTAATTACCCCACAATACCAATGAAATAATGAACTAGATTAAAAAGGGAACTGGCCATTTGTATGGATAAGAATGATAACCAGTTACAGGTTTGTGCAAACGTACTTTGAAAGAGAATTCGGATGCCAGCCACTAGGGTCTGAAGGCGAGCCTTGGCTCACCTTGACGAGGCAGGCAGTCGGTCTGGGGACCCGATGAACCCGGCGCTGCTTACCCTAACGCTGCTCGTGTCCTTGTTTACACCAGCCAGGACTGGAGGCAGGACACCCAAGCCAGAGGCTATGCTTGTGGTCATGAGTTAAATCTGCCGGTGATTGTCCTCCGGCACCTAGACCAAGGGGATGCAGACCATTCCCTACCGTACCCCGCAGCGCTTGGCCTCCAAAGCTGGGTTGCTCACCAGCTCCACTGGGAATAACTCAGTGGCCAGGAGCTGGTGAAGAGATTGCTAGCTGGCTCAGGGCAAACATTTTTAGGGGTCTTTCTAACTGTTTGTAGGCATTCAGTTTTCAACATGTGCTCAGACATGTCAGTTGACTAGTCTATCCATAGCCAGAGAGACCCTAAGTGTGTCCAATACACCAGTTCCTCTGCCTGAAAGATCCTATGCGCCGGTATTTTTGCCTGCTTAGGCAATGGTTTCAGCTCTTTCATTCACATGCCCACTAATTCTTTGACACCACATCCCACCGAGAGAGACTGTTGTTTCCCCATCTGCACTAAATGTCTGCGGAGGCTCCTCTCCACCCCACTAACGCTCTTAACAGCAGCACTTTCATCCGCCCAACACACGATGGGCTTGAAAGTCTTGTTACACATGATACAGGATGCAAGGCAATGATGATACAGCAAAAGCAAAACTGTTTGATGTTTAAATTGCAGGCATCAAAGTCATGAAAGGGCCCATTTCTGAAATAAGTGAGACAAGAAGCTGCGTGTAATCAACCTATTCGCTGGCCATTATTTGACTGTGAGGTAAATTGTGCTCATTTCTCCTCGAGAAGGATGGGAAATGCAGAGAAACTGTAGCTTTATCTGGCTCTGAAACCTTCATATTTGAGTATGGAAACCATAGCTAAGAGAACAAATAAATAAAAGCAACTGCAGAATTAAGGTTTTGTGCATGCATACAATTAAAAAAAAACCCCTCATGAAACATGGTTTTCTTTAGAGCATCATATATCAAAGCAGGCATCAAATCTTTATTCTTCTAATTTTATATATAACCCTTATCTCACTGCATTTTTCTTCTGTCTTTTCCTACTTTGTCAGGACCGCTTACATTGAGAAAAAGTAAACTTTCTGCCCATGTAGTTTTGGATTAAGCATACCTCACAAGTATATGTGGAGAGGTTTGTCATAGCTTCATGAATCCCTGATTTAGCAAAGGAAAATGTTCCCAATCTGTACCATAATGAAAACCAGGCTTTTATGAAATGAAGCAAGTGATTAATTCTTCAAGATAGACTTTAGTAAAGCCTTTGACACCATTTCCCACAGCATTCTCCTGGAGAAACTGGCTGCTCATGGCTTGG
>NW_008795041.1:813151-826510 GCF_000699145.1 Aptenodytes forsteri | reverse complement strand
GGTTGTAGCGAGGTGGGTGTCGGTCTCTTCTCCCAAGTAACAAGCGATAGGACGAGAGGAAATGGCCTCAAGTTGCGCCAGGGGAGGTTTAGATTGGACATGAGGAAAAATTTCTGTACTGAAAGAGTGGTTAAACATTGGAACAGGCTGCCCAGGGAAGCGGTGGAGTCCCCATCCCTGGAGGTATTTAAAATAGGTGTAGATGTGGTGCTCAGGGACATGGTTTAGTGGTGGACTTGGCAGTGCTAGGTTAATGGTTGGACTTGATGATCTTAGAGGTCTTTTCCAACCTAAATGATTCTACTATTCTATGATTCTATAATTTCTACAGAGTGCGCTGTCTCATTAAAAATGATAGTGACAAACAAATGATAATTATTCTGGTTGCTCCTCCTCTCTCAATTGTATCTAGTTAAAAGTAACAGCTGAAAAGGAAAAGTACATTGTGATTTTTTGAATGTATTTAGACACACTAATAGATGTGGTTTTGCATTTATATATATGCATGGTCTTCATATATATATAGAGAGAGCTAATACTGGGCTCTACTGGGAAGAAAATGAAGTTGCAAATGTCTTCTGATGTTTTTGTAGCAATTGTTTTCTGAAATAATTAACTTCAAAATAATACAAAGAAAATATAGCAAGAAATTAATTCATTGTTACTCACCATTTTGTTTAAAAAAACTGAACGCGGATCTAAAAAACCCCCACCCCCCAATATTTAAAATAAAGGAAAAAAGCATTGAAAATGAGTAGTTTGGAACAAAAATCTACTAATGGGTAACATTATTTAAGGCTAGGCTACTGTACTGTGGTTGCTATAGATATATCAGTCAGCATTTACTGCAACGTATAGTATCAGGCCAGACAATACATCTTACTTCTAAACTTCTGCTGAATTCAAACCCAGGCCGTTACCAGTGTGGTTCTCGACGCTGTGATTGTCCAACTAGACCCTAGATACAGCACATGGACCGAGGGCCCGACGTGGCTGCCATTGCTTGGCGGTGCACCGGTAAGTGACCAGACACGCTTCGTTCCCTTTTATGTAACAGCTATTGCAAAGTAAAAGTCAATAATATTTGAGTGGCCAAGAGTTCAAGGAGGCATCTCATGGTCAGGTGATACGCTCCTGACATAGGGTTATTCTTTAAATGCATAAGGTTAAAATTGACATCCCGCACTTTGGTACTACATACATAACCCCACCAAACAAACACCAAGATAACCAAACGGCAAGGAGAAAAAAAAACAGTTTTATGACCCAACTGAAGTGACAAACTGAAGAAATTCAAAGTTTACTGAAACAATTCAGGAAATTGAAAGCTTTGGTTAACTTTTTTTTAAAGAACAGCTGTAAATGATTGAATAAGAATGTATGGGAACATTTTACTACACTTCTTTTAATCCAGGTTTTTATGATCTTTCCTCTTCCTCCTCCTCTGAACAAATTACTGACTCAAAAAATCCCATATGCATATTAATAGCAACTGGACTAGTAAACTGATCGTTGAAGAGGATGCTTTGGTGCACAGAGTAACCGGAGATGATGTTATCTCGGAAGAAAGCTGTATCACTGTTCTAAGCTAACCTAAATGGATCTTGGGCAATCTTTTCCCTGTTTTTCAAAGGTTAGCTTCGAAATCTGAAAGTTTAGTTTCTTCTAAGAAAACTTGTTAACCATCTTCTTGTTCATTTGTTTGCTTTTCCTCAATGTTTTGAACAACTGCATTTTCTGTTACATTGTCTCCACAGGTTGATATTATTTAGTTCCATTCATGGTTTCTTTTGGTTTTGTCCTTGATTTTGCACTGTTGTTGTTTTGCCAGATTTTAGCATCTGCACCACCCCAGTCCTTGGAAAGATAAGAAAACGCCAGCGTACTTGCTTATGAAGGATATTATTGAGACATATTTGGTCTACAAAGGCCTACAAAATTCACTGTGAACGTGAAGAGGTCACCTGTGTTCATCCCATGTGACAAGTGGAACACAGACGCTTTCCCTCTTACCATGCACAATCAAAACTGCTAGGCACTTGTAGCACTGACCTAAATGAAAGGCATGGGCCAGTCCTGAAAACTGTGCAGGATTACACAAAACTTACTTCAGCTTTCCAGGTTAAAACCAGATATGCAGATTTGAAAATATTAAAATGATTTTTGATTAAGAGACTTCAAATATCAGAGCTCAGTCAGATTAAGCCTTGCTACATTATTGCCTTTTGAAATGCAAATTTAAGTAGTGGGTTTTTGGTTTTTTTTTTAGACATACTTGCTTTTCATGAGACTTGGAAAACTAAGGTTTTATATGTAGGAGCCATCTTTCATAAAAGATGGAGTTTCATGTCTATAACCATTATATAGGCTAAGCTTACACAAAAAGAAAGACGAGGCTTGATGTACAAACCCCATGCAAACACGCCTGTCGTATACCTGAGAACACTAGGAATGATCAGGCTGGTTTTTAAGAAAGCAGACATTTGGAGCAGTGATTTTGGGCTCCGAGTCATCCGGGGAAGATTTGCCACTATCAGAATAGAACTGCCCATCTTTTTAGAAGGTGTCGTGTCAAACTGTACAGTAGACAGATCCTAATGTCTCCAGCTTAAATCTGTGAGCAGTTGTATTTGTCAAGAGTAAACGTCAAGCTTTGAATAGTCTGATCTTTATGAGCATAACAGATTTAACTTTTGTGGCCTTTAATTAATCCCGGATATAAAAAGCTCCTAAAGTAGCTCTTATTTACCACGATTTATCTTGCATCTGTTAACTAAAAGTGAAAAACACTATAAAAATACAAATCGTGCTTAAGATGATTTGTAGTTGAGAAAGTGTATGGTAATAAAGAAACTAATTTGAGAAGTCAAATGTATGCAGGTTTAAAACAGTTCATTTTCCATGATGAGAAATACAGGAGGGCTTTCTGTCCAGGTTGCTAATAGAGACAATTTAAAATAGTCTTTCTTAGTTAACAGCAGTTAAAACTACTTAGCTCTTTTCAATTCCCATGGGATGAGTATTGCCTGAGTAATTACAGCTATAATCTTTTCAGTCTCTTTACAGACTTTTCTGCAGAATTATGTCATTAAGACAGAGCTTACTGTATGTAACATGCCTACAATGCAATTGTGTTTAATGGCTCCTACCTACTTCATTTTACCCATTTTCCTTCATAATTGGAATTTCACTAATGTTTTGTCACAGAAGTTTATGAAATAGATGACAAATAGAACATCAAATCTTCATTTATATACATAAAGATACTGACTTAATGGTAAAACTACAAGAAACATCCAGATGCCTAAGAAGAATCGAAAAATCTTTTAAAGAAAACTATTTTTTATTTAAATTCCATGTCTTAAGCCCTGTGACAAAGTATATTTTTGAAATCTGTGTAAGTCTGAAACGTTTGCCCCTCTCTGCCCTCCCTCCAAATAAATGAGCCAATTTTATACATATCTACAGTATTTAATAAAGATGTCCAAACCAGCCAAAGTTTTTACATAAGTGTTTCAGCACTTAAAATAAAGAGAAATATTTAATTTGCTCTCACTCAGACAGCAAAATTAAATGGAAACATAACAGTCTTCTGAAGAAAGAATACATTAAACTATTTTTTCTCTGTGGGGAAAGGCAATATCTTAATGTGATGATTTAACAAAAACAACAGTTTAATTCAAGCAGTTAATAACTCTGTTCTTATTTAAATGCTTAAATGTTTGCCAGTTAATAATATCTGATCAAAAATTAATCAGTACTTCTTTTGGAGTCTGAATTAGTATTTTTTTTTATAACAAATTACCGGAAGTTATTCGATAGGGTTTTCTATAAATTCTTTGGCCACATACATTAAGGAAGTTAAATACACATGAAAGCTATTAGCTACAAGTACCTTAAAATAGTACACATTTACAGATTATACAGGGGTCAGAGTGCAAATGTGGTGAGAGAGTTATTTTCAAGGACTAAGTTACTTACAACATCCATTTTTACATCCCAAACAGAAAGGCTGTAGACAAACAAACTGAGATTCTTAGATTTAGAAATCTCTTTGCAGAGCTTCTTGACCACCTAAAAATGCCTCAAACTAAACTGTTGCTTCACGTAATAATGTTATCACTTTTAATTATGACATATAATCTGCAGTGTCTGTCTCCTCTTTTTTTTTTTGCTTTTGAAGAATGTAGAAGTTCAGAAACTGCTCATATAAAGAACAGAAATAATGGTTGTATCCCCATATGGAATTATAAAGATCTGAGATTCTCTTATGTCTTTTGAAGATCTTTCGTAAGCAAAATATGAAAGCAGAAATCCATGTCAGTCCTCAGAGAAAGGTTAGGGTTATAGTGATTTTGTAAAAACGCTTAATTTTCTTCTTGCAGCATTTCTTCTATTTCTTTATCCCAGTTTTCATCACGCTTTTCTGATTCCGTCACCACCTCATACTCTTGAAGCTCTTGTTGTAATTCCTTTTCCCAATCAGCAGTTTCTTCTACAAGAGATAAATGATGTGTAAGAATTAAATTGATAATACAGAATGTTGCTTGTTTATATAAAACCAGATGAATTTGCACTGAATCTCTCTTATATCCCCCGAACTTTATGGACAATTCTCCTTAAAAACTAAAGAAACTTCAAGATCAGAAATTTCATCTTCTGTTGACCACAGATAGGAATTAATTAACATACAAGTCTATATTCCTATGTGCATACTGTAATAAAGATACAAAAAGCAAATATGCAGCTTAGTTCTAACAAGCGTCCCTTTGCAAGCTCATTTCCTAGTCTTTCAGTCTACTATCAACTGAGTCTCCCTTTGTACTTTAAATGTCCGGAAAAAATAAGTGAAGTTCCTAAGTTTTTTGAAAATACTGTTATGAAAAAAAATCACAATCAAATACTGTGGATAATTTAAAAAAAGAAGCAGGTATTCTCCTCACTGACATTTGTAGCTAAGCAAGCTCAGGGTTAAAGGTAATCATATTTCATACTTCAGGGCAAAAAATGAGTCAGAAGGCATTCCTGTGTTGTTAATCTCCATTTTAATTAGCTCTAACTATCATATGCAAGAGTATGGGGGAGGAGATGGGTGTTTGATGTGTTACATGTTGGTTAGTACTTCAGCCTAGATATGAAGGTACGTAATTCCACAGTCCAAGTCAGTAAGGCCAGCTGAGATTTCTCTGAACAAATTACACATTAATGACTTACTGAAACACTTGCATCAAAAAGTTAAATGCAAGGAACTGATACTACTTTTAAGAATCCCTCAAGCTTGGCTATGTGTTGGAAAAAATAACGATTTCAGAAAACAAGGATTCAGCAACATCCAAAACACATTGTAAGATGAATTCTGAAAATGGTATTATGATAAGCATCTACAGATACAAGTGTCCTCATAGTAAATAGTTCATTGTGTATGGCCAGAGTCACATCATCACAGATTGTTTGTATGCTTTTTACACTGATATTAGTTCTTCTGAATTATTTTAAGTATAAGCCCCACTTCATTTCTTCTCATCATTCTCAAAGCTATTTGTTAAATTTTAACTGTTACAAATGCATGTAAACCTTTTACAGCAGAGGCATCTGCAAGCTCACAGTCTGGTGCAAATACTGCCTTTTTAGCTGGTGTCACAAGAAGAGAACACAGCCTGACTTCCAAATACTGTACTTTGCCTACAAGGATGTCAATTAAAGAAAGAAAAATTCATACACATAAGGACCTGTGAAAGAGAAGGCAGGGAAAGGAGGAGGTAGACAGAAAAAAATACTCCACTGTCACTTTCATAAAAGAGCCACCTAAAAATTGTTAGGTTCTTTGGATTTAAACTCCTCAGGGCTAACGTTCTGTATAAGACGTGGTTCGACTGTGGTAAGAATTATCATTAATTTCTGCAATATTTCATTGCAGGTTGTTTCATACACTTTGAAAAACGGTCACAAATCGACTTTTCTAAATTGAATTACAATTTTTTTTTTTAAATCAATCTATCTTAGAATTACTGTATTTAAGACACAGAAGGTAATAACGGCTTTACCTTCTACTACTGAAGTCTCTTCTCTCTTTTTGTCTAGCACCAGTTGTTCCATTTCTTTTCTTAGGTCTTCCTGATTCAGATTACAGGCATCAAAAGCATCACTCACAAATTCTGATACACCTGGACTTGTGGAAATCTCTTCCTCATCCTGCAGTAAGAGACTTTTGTATAAGCTTATCCAAAAAGGGGAAGGAAAATGTCACCAATACATACTTTCACTCATGTGACTGACTGCCTTTTCGATAGACTCAGCGAAGAAACAAACCAAATGCATTACTCTGACAGCTCTTTTTCTTTATGGGCTGTTTTTCTTTAAGAGTACTTTTGTATAGACAAAAATGTTACATAGTTATACATGATCTGCTTTTCACCCTAGGCTCCTTTTTGTGTTCTCTTAACAACTTCAATTCTGGTTTTGTAATCTTCAGTAATAAACTCAGTAGTTTAGAACAGTACCTAAGACTAATACTAAATTTTGACCACAATTCAGTAACAGTTTTCTACACACAAATAAGATTGAGAGGACTGTTCTTTGGAAACCTCTCTAGCTTAATTTAGTCCACTGCGTATTATTGGCAAGTGAATGCACAGCTCTGCTTCTGCCAAGAGAGTTCTCTGGCACTGATTTTACAATCCAGAAATGAACAAGGGTCATTACGTGCCTAAGTTAAAGGTTTTTGCAGTATCAAGCAAAACTCTTCTTGCCGTTGCAATAAAATAATGTTGCTGTTGCAATGCATTATTTAGATTTCCTATACTTAAGCCTGACAACTGCTGAAGAGTTGGCCAGAACATGGCACACAAATATATTTTTATGAAGGTATCCCTCATGTCTAAATACAATGCAAACCTTCTACTCCAGACATTTTGGAAACGTCACTCTTCAGAGTAAAAACATGTTTTATTATAATGTGCAGTATACTAATGAAAGTTTCTTCTACTGAAAATGAGTTTAAAGCGTATGCACTAAAAATTAATATCACAGCAGAACAGCAGCAGGTTAGGAGTGTCAGATATTATTATGGTTTCATAGCACAACTTACTCAAAAAGATGCATAATTACCTATTAAGTTACAGTTTCACATACTAAATACCAGATAAAATATAACAGCATTTTTACCTCCTGAGATTTTATTTGAGGCTTTATTGTAACAGGTGGTGTTTTTGGCCGTACTGTTTCTGTCAAGAGGGAGAAAAAGGTAGATTACATTTAAGTATATAAAGATCTTTATTCTGCATAGCTATTAAATGTACAAGGAAATACTGTATTTTAAGTTTTAAGGAATCCTGGTGGTGAAAGGCTGAATTCAGCCATAGGTGAAGCATTTGCAACAACAAAACAGAAGAGAAGCAATTTTCTATTCTTAAGTAAGGCAAATTTAGCAATTATGACTCCAAAGTTAAATCACAGGAACGCCTCTGCCCCTCAAACCGATCCAAAGAACTACATAAATAGGAACAGTTGGGAATCGGAAAGAATGTCTTCTATAAAACACAAATTACACCACATGTCACAAGATCTTTAAAGTTACAAAGGTGTAGACTTAGTCACGAAATCCAGTTACTGCCTCTCATAGAAGTTCCCAAACTCCCCTGGTTGGGTACTACTACTGACACGGGCACTAGTTACTCTGAGGTGTACCAGACTACATCTGTATGCACACCCCTAAACACACGCGAGCGCAAGTGCTCCGCAGCCTTGCCTTCTTTCACACAGGCAAAGGAAGTCACTGAAAAACATAAACCCTAGAAGCTGCTCCCAATTTCCTAAGAAAACTCACTGTGCATTCCGTATTTAGTAGCATGGTACTAGGAAGACAATGATTGTTTACAAGCAAGGACAGATCTTTCTTCTTGGCAGGTAAAGGAACACCTCAGCTTTCCTCCTTGTGCAACTAGCAGGGTAGAGGAGTCACAATAAAGAGCCAGGTGGCTGCAAGAACAATTAACATACTGGGCAGGTTGTGGTAGTGATGGAGTGCTTGCTTAGCAGTTCTATTTGTTTAAACATGCAGAGCAGCTCTGAGCTTGCTGCACTGCTTACTGCAGTGCGCCCAGGTGGACCCTTCCTGCTTACTCAGCAATTTCCGAAGGGGGAATTTTTTCAGGCTTAATTTTTAGAATTAAGATCAGCTCTAATTAAACTAACTCCCTAATTGGTAGCTGTAACTGCTTATACAGCTCATCTACTCAATGCCCACTGCTCTGTCCCATCCTCTCTCTTCCTTCCCCTTCCCAGTCTTCAGAGGACCTGTTATTGCACCCAACACCACAGCCAAACAGGCTCCAGCACTCCCTGCTCCGGGAGGCTGCAGAACATGGCACGAACTCTTCGCTGTCAGCACCGAGTGCCCAAAGCACCGTGCAAGGGAGGTGCCTCAAGCTCCATCTGCTGCTCTCATGCAGAAGTGGCACAGCAGCTCTGCACTGGGCCATGCAGCAGTCTGATGTGACTAACGTACCATTAGCACTGTTCTGGATCTACTGGCCTGGCATCACCTCTTCCACTGCTGATGTGCTCTCTGCCCCTGAGGTAACTTCATTCCCAAGTAAATAGTTATTAACACTGGGAGAAGGACTAGAACTTGTCATTTTGTTATAGATCTTATATAGTCTTTACACTAGAACGTGGAATGTCTTCCATTTGTCCCTTCTTCTTCCCTTTCATATCAACCATGCTAATTTAACTTTGTAAAAACAGCAGGTAAGAAGACAGACAGATAAAAATGGAAGGCAATTAATTCTATTTTATAGACGTCAGTCAGCTTTAAGAAGAAACTCTGAACATTATGAAGAGTTACCAACAGGCAATTACTTCCAGTTTTAGCCTCCAATTAGGGAATCCAACCTTCAAAAAGGTTATTTAAATCAAAAGTAACACAGATGATTCAGAGCTTCCCAAATCTATGCAATTTTCGAATCAAACAAAACACGTATTTACTACAGTCTGGTAAATGTATCTTTGTCATTACAGAATATACAGTCATTACGACAGTAAATTTATCTGCGTATCCTATCCTGGTCTTCTGAATTGTATGAGATCCGCAACAGGCCGAAAGACAGTGCTTTTTTTTTTTTTTCCCTTTTTTTTTTTAAATAAAGATATGTTCTGTTTTCAGTCACAATGGTAATTTTACTAGAATAACTCTTTGGGTATTATCTAGCAACTTTCTCTTTGACTGGCAATTTCCAAGGGTTTGGATGACTCAAAGATAACAGTTTTGTTGTTCAATAGGGTCAGTTGCCATCTCTGCTGTAGAGTTGAGACACTTCAATTAAAACAGCTATAGTTTGGCAAATGTGAGCATTGTACTGTTAAAAAAAAAAAAAAGGAGGTTATGCTGCCCTAGGAACTTACAGTCTAAGACTGCCCACTTAACTACATATTTAGCTTGCATAAAGGAAACCTTCAGCACTGTAATTAATGACAGAGTAACTTCTATTTGACTAGCCAATCGGCCACGACAGTGTCAGCTTTCTTTTTTTCTGAAATTGGTTTACTGAAGCAATGATATGCAGAAACAGAAATCAAATAAAAAAGTCAGTGGGAAGGGGAAGCATACTGGTAGTAAACAGACTTCACAGAGAATATGCTTATAAACAACAGTGAAGAAAGTATCTTTTGGCAGAATTTATGCTTCTAATCTTTCCAAATGCAACCTTTTCCTCTCTACAAAGGACTAAATGCAGTAGCAAATGAAAGGATCCAATACTCAAAGATCTATTGTGAGGCGCTACAGAAACCAGAGAAGACAGTCACTACTCTTAATAGTTTCTAATATAATCCTATCAGTTGGCGTAATAAAAAATTCAGAGGAACAGAAATCCAAAAAAGATTAAAAAAAAATCACAACAATAAAGAAATACAAGAAAGAAAATTAGATAAATGCATTTAGATGCCAGTTAGGTGCAAAAGTTTATGAAATTATGAGAATCCCAGCGATTTCCTGAGATGATGGCACCTGCACAGGGTAACAGTAAACACGGTTTGCTCATAGAAAATGACAAAAATGGGAGCTGAATATGGTGGGAGTGTAGAAGTGACATGACATGAACAGGTAAGTAGGAAATGAGCCTAAATACAGTCTGCACTGAAAGGTAAAGACAAAAGCTTTCTGTTACGATGAAAGAGTTAGTCTAGGACATTTAAGAGTAGCTCTTTTACACGAGGAAAAAAAATTAAGTCTCGGCTTCCACAAAACTGATCAGTTGTTTCTCCATATAATCACATTTCCTCTATTGCTCTTCTGTGTCTATGGAGAGAAAAGAACATGCTTACAAACTACGAAAACAGTAGGAAGATTCACTATCATGTAATTCTCAACTTCGTTTTTTAACCTGCACATATTTTAAATTAAAGGTACAGAAAAATCCCCAAACCAAACACAAGTTCTGTAATACTTTGCTTAAAGCAGTCTTTTGAACTATACTGAGCAAAAGAATTACATCATTATAGTAAACATGTAAATCATGTTGGGCTATTTCTATATTGTCTTTGCAAATCTTCCCAGGGAGGGAACCCTGCTCCCCACAGCCCACTGGCGTGTGCTGGCAATAGCATACTCTCCTCAAAGGCTAGCATCCTCTGGAGTGCACATGGCCCGTGGTCACTTCGCATAGATTTGGCCTAGATCTCCTCTGTGCTCCATGTAATACGCTCAAATGAGGCCATGATGTTTTTTAAGCTTACAAAGCCTGAAATAGCATGAGTAGCGTTTCTATGATTGACAGACAGCATGCTGTTCAACATGGGGACATGCTGCAATGTTTGACTGTATATAGCCCATTGGGGCAGCAGACAACTGTCCTGGATAAAAGAAATCAGAATTGGTGCCTCGTGGCCTGCAGTAGATTCTGGAGTGACCTGTCTTGTCAGCATTGCTTGGATTTTAACTTGGAGAAAACTACTTTGTTCATTCTAGATAGGGACCTTGCCTGTGCTAACACACGTGCACTCTGAGCAGAACCTATGAGAAACAGAATGAGACAAACTGACAGCAAAGGCACACACACACACAAAAGCTTGAGGAAACTATTACAGTCCTTTTTTAAAAGGTATCTTCTATGCAACATGCAAGCCCGGCTCTGTAACTCCCTTTGTAACCTCCCCTTCACCCCAAGGTTCAGCTGCCTGTGTCCAAGGAGCCAGGGCCCAGCTGAGTAACCTTAGCTCAGACTGTGCAGAAAATTACCAAGTTGTGCAAAAGAGCTGTGAGAAAGTCTGTAAAAAGATAAGAAAGGTGAAATTAGAAACTGAGGTAGGTTTAGAAAGATGGGATCATTAGCAATGCAAGGACTGAAGAGGAGAAATACCAATATGGAAAGCTATTATATTCGAAAGAGGGGAAAAAGAAGTCAACTTGGCAGCGATCAGTTGGTTATCAGTCAGGCCAGCAGTGTCAACAGGACACGAGCATTAATGGATTTCATAGATGATGACAATTTATTGATGTTGGGGGTATGAGAATCTGTTCCAAGGTGCAGCGAAGGCTTTCTCCTTCTGCCTAATGCCTACCCAGCCTGCCAAGATTCTTCAGGTGTCTTACCAGGGGTGGTAAGCGTACCTAGCTTAAGCCCAGATTTAATGAGCTACTAGTTATCTTTTGTGTCTTCGCCAGTAACTGCTTTATACTCTTTAAGCTGCATATATTCCTCCTTGCAGAGTTTGTTTGCATGCAGATAAAGATGCCCAGTCGTTCATAAGAGGGTCAGTAAGAATCATCTGTACAAACTGATCAATGTAACTGAAGACACCTACGTTGAAGTGGCTTTTTCATCTCAAGGCTGAATCCCAGGTAGCCTCCCGGTCCCCATCTCCCTCCATTTCTATAATACATTGTGGGCCTTTCCACGTCCTGCATGCGTCTCTGCCTCCACCACCACAGTAATTCTACCCCTGTACCACTCACTAACTTCTGTTTGGCCTGAGGCCTAAGCAAAAGCTGAGAGCAAACCATATGCCAGCTGGCTGGGTTGGCTAGTACCTGTTGTCTTATCAGGTGAACCAAAGGTACCTCCTACTTCTTTCTGACAAGTCAGAAAAGCACACCAGAAACCACTAGTGGTCTTGAGCTGTTATAAGCCAAGTACAAAATTTCATCTGTTGAGATTTCCACTCTTCTGACAAAGTTGGCTGAAATTGGAAAATGGCTTAAAAGCACTGGGAGCCTCCTCTTCCCCCATCTGGACAAACACACCAAGTATGGTGAGAAAAGCACTGACTTAATAGGAAATCCAGGATAAAAATTCAATGTCACCTGATGCATACAGTCAGTATGCGTGACACTAACTTAATGAGCTGTGCTAAAACAAATCCTTTCCATACCTTTCAGTTGACTATCCTCTTCTCTGCCTTTGTTCTCTTCTTTTCCTACTGCTTGCTGTTGAGCTGCAAGTGCGGTGAGTTGTGCAGACTGTTTAATTAGGGACACCCTGTAGAAATAATTTCTCCAGAACACCTCCTCCTTTACGCTAGAGAGAACAAACAGATTTTGATTACTACATTTGGAAATATGGTTCCTTTTAGAATCTAGAAATGAAATAAAATTAAATATGCAGAGGGAAGGAGTAGACATAGCTGCCATTTAAGTAAAAACTTAAAAAAGACATTTGTGATATTAACACAGTTTAAAAATATCCATCATTGCAGAAGTTCTTGATCTCTTACAAGACAGTTACAATGGACTTGAACACATAACAATAATAATAATAATGTTATGTCTTTAGAAAAAGATTAACAGCATGCAGCAATACATAATTTGGAAAAATATTATGCTGTTCCATCTCTTTTGCCAAATTATGTTAACAAACCCAACAAGCCAAATAACCCTGTTCTCTTCACTTCTTCTCTAAACACAAACCCAACAAGCCAAATAACCCTGTTCACTTCTTCTCTAAAACCAACATTCTATCATTGTCAAACCGTATTGGTCTACATCTTCCCTAGGCCTCAGGTGGAACTGAAACATCTTTGATCTATAGGCAGAAGCCATTCCTAGATTGCAGCAGAACTATTTCACTATCTGAACATCTTTCAGCATGTCTGCAGTACCTTCAGTAGCTAGAAACTGCCATCTCGGAAATGACCAGCTCTGATAAGTGGGAGACTATCCCATTTCTTAGGTAACATTTCCCTCTGATAATCCTCCAGCAAGCAAGAAAATACCCAACCTTAACCCAGAGGGAACAGAAGCCAGAAATGCTAAGACCCGTGGGGAGGAAGGTGTGTAGGTCAGGAAAGATGGAAAGACGGAAGAGAGTGAAGTTACCTTCCTGCTGTCATGGTTTAACCTCAGTCGGCAACTGAGCACCACGC
>NW_008795041.1:812008-813103 GCF_000699145.1 Aptenodytes forsteri | reverse complement strand
TAATAATAATAGACTATACAAAGCAAGTGATGCACAATGCAATTGCTCACCATCTGCCAACTGATGCCCAGCCAGTCCCCAAGCAGCGGCCCCCCCGACCAGCTTTCCCCAGTTTATGTACTGAGCATGACGTCACATGGTATGGAATGTCCCTTTGGCCAGTTTGGCTGTGCTCCCTCCCAGCTTCTTGTGCACCTCCAGCCCTCTCAGTCGGTAGAGCATGGAAAACTAAAAAGTCCTTGGCTAGTGTAAGCACTACCTAGCAACAACTAAAACATCGGTGTGTTATCAACTTTGTTCTCACCCTAAATCCAAAACCCAGCACTGTACCAGCTACTAGGAAGGAAATTAACTCTATTCCTGCCGAAACCAGGACACCTGCCCATTCAGGCAAACAGTGACTATTAAGACTAAGAACAGGAAAAAAAACCCTATTAAGCAATGTGGTAGAATAGGCAAGGGTAGCAGAACCAGAGGCTGAAGACAGAGCATCAGAGACAGATCTGATGAAGACCTAGAATATGGGCAGAGCTTTAGGACTGACAGCAGCAAAGAGCAGCAGGGAAGGGGGTAAATAAAATGAGGAGCTGGGAAGGTTTATAAAAGGAGGAGATTTAAGACAGAAAAGCTCACAAAGAAAGATGTTTTCTTTCCTGTTTCCATCCTTAGACAAGGAGACTAATGTTGGGAACTCCTACTTAACAAGAACGTTGACCTGTGAAACAAGTTTTAGGAGCAGAGTCTGGAACTGGACAAGGAAGGACAACAGCACTGGAATAGAGCTGGGTTCAAGAAGCCATACTGGAACAGGCCATAACAGCTGGGACAAAGACCTTATGGATCTTTTACTTAGGTCCACTAGAAGGAAAGCAGTCGCAACACAGAGCTTTTCCCATTGCCTATTGTGCTGGTTTTGGCTGGGATAGAGTTAATTTTCTTCACAGTAGCTAGTATGGGGCTGTGTTTTGGATTTGTGCTGAAAACAGCCTTGGTAACACAGGGATGTTTTCATTACTGCTGAGCAGTGCTGACACAGAGCCAAGGCCTTTTCTGCTTCCCACCCCACCCCACCAGCGAGCAGGCTGGGGGTGCACA
>NW_008795041.1:808710-811812 GCF_000699145.1 Aptenodytes forsteri | reverse complement strand
CCGACTCTCTCCCCCATCCCGCTGGGGGGGAGTGAACGAGTGGCTGTGTGGTGCTTAGTTGCCAGCTGGGGTTAAACCATGACACCTATTCAAAACCAGTTTTTCTTGCATGCATCGCTACTGTTTTGGGATGCATTCTTTTACCATTTCTCCAGGGGACTTCTGACTATCTCTAGTAACCTTTTTGGGGTGTCAGTTACACCAATAGGTCTGAAACATTTTTGTTGCTGCATTTACCTTTGGGAAAAAGGTTTTCAATTTTTTCATGTCCAGCGTGCTAAATTAATTTAAGGTCTCTCCCATACTTAAGTCAACAGGTTCTTATTAGTTCTGAATGTCTAACAGATCTACTTTTGTTCTTTCCTCCCATTGCTAAACTGCAATGCACATGCAATACTCCACGCATTTAAAATTAGCAGGTATAAAATACATACAGAGGAAGTACATAAAGAAAGAATTGAAGGAAGTGAAAAGAAAAAGGAGTAATTTACAAATATTTACAGACACATTAAAAGTACAATGATACATAGTTACCAGCAGAAATTACTTACTGTTTGGGAACGAGATCAAACCTCATCCTATTGAGAAGTTCATCTTCTTGTAACATCACCACTGCAACAGGGTACATTTGATCAAAGTCAAAATTAAACTGCACACCTGCTGGAGGATCCCGCAGAAAATTTCGTTTATCCTTTGAAGAACATATTTATGGTCATTAACTGGTATCAGAGAAAGGATATCATATTTCACACACAAGACCAGCAAAGCAATCCCACTTCTCACATAATTCTATCATACCACAAAGCTGTAAAGCCTTAAAAAAAATAAAAAATTATACTGGGGATCTACTTTGGCTCAAGTTGATACTGAAAGAACTATTTACTCTTGCACATGATCAGTACAGTGACAGACACATTAAAAGAAGTATATTGAAAATATATAATTTAATAATGCTAGCCAAACTTACTTTGGAAAAAAAAGGAAGTTTTAACCTCTCCCAACAGAAATATTTCAAATCTTACAGGAAACGAAATACTTACTAAATACTTACTGCTGAAAAGGACAGTATTTGCTGTTGAATTGTCTCTTCTTCATTGCTGTCTACCCAGGGAGGCACTGCTGCTTCTGTTATTGAAAAGAGGAAAATAATCACACATGTATTATTAAAAAAAAAAAAAAAAACAACTTTATGTAAGGTGTGTTTTGTGGTGTAACATACAATGTCACAAAAATAAGCAGACTTACGTCAGTAAGCCAATTCATTGTTCCTTTTTCCTAAACTAAGCTCATGGCATAAGGGCGAAACTCTAGGAATGGATCTTTGCTTATCAGAGGTAAAAAAAATAAAAAATAAAACAGTTACTGACTTCTGTTATTGTAAAACTAAAACCGTGGGGATTTCTTTGCAGTGTGGACCAGTCAGAACTTGGTGCCTCTTAGTTTATTTACTGAAGTAGTGCTGTATAACTGGTTAAGCTGCCTGCAAATAGAAATTTCTAGATTCACTTTAAACATGTAAACTTTGTCTAAATTAAGCTTTCAAAATAATTTACTGTTGTATTAATTTTCTAACACCTAGAAGACACCAATTTTTTAACTATGGAGAAAAGTTATAAAATTTGTTAGAAATTACATCATGTTATACACTGAATAAGCATACTCGAGTTCAGCTGATTTATACATTTACACAGATACTTCCAAACTAGTTCTGCAGGCTGTACACAGAGGAAAATAAACTCTTGTAGATGTATTAATCTCTTCACTATCAATGCAAATGCAGCCTACAGAGACATTATGATGCATCTGTAGCAGTTAGCAAATAATTCTTGTGCACTTAAACTAACAATGCTTATTTGCCTATGCACCTTCCATCAGCAAGATCTTTCACCCACATAGATTCACATCTGATGCTAATGCTTCTTTCAGTTAGGCCACCTGCTACTTCTTTTTTCACCAATCTAGCTACCTATTTTCATGAAACTTGTAGAAATATATTAACAGATGCCAAAGTTTACTAACAGACCCAAAAAGACAGAAATACAGACAATGCGATCACATAAGCAGTCTTGCAAGAAGAAACCAGACTAACATACTAACTACAGACAGTATGAAAAATTTTATCATGATCCATTTAAAACCAGCTCATTTTCAAGATTAACAATAGAGCTACTAATTATTCAAACTGTCAGAAATTATTGCGTTCAGGTAACACATTAAAAGAGACAAAACCCAATGATGAAACACAATGTAAAAAAAAAAGTGCTTATTTTACAGTCTCAAATAGATCCACTGATGTCAATGGGTGGGTAACTTGAAGGATTTAGATCACAGATAATTATAAAGCAAATGATTTATGGGAAAGCAAAGGATCAATTATGCCTTTAATGTAAGTAGAGCAACTCCTACAGCAAAACTAATTAAGTACTATAGTGCAAACCCTAACCCATGTTTTTCATTTCATTATGAAAATGTGACATGATTGCTAAAGCTCAAAAGTAATCAGCATGCCTGTTTTTAATAAATACACAGGCTTAAGATTCAAAACAGCAATAAGTGATCGGCTTTGGTAGCACAGTGATCTTTGAGTTAATTTCATAAAGCTGAATTTGGTTAAAAAAGCAAATCTAAACCAACTAGATAATGTAACGCTAACCTCACTCAAAAATGTCATCTTCCTATTCCACAATATATGTTAGGTTCTGCCATAATGTGTTTCATTAAACAGAGTTTTGATAGATTAGGTTTAGCTATAGCTCAATTATCCAGCTTCCAGCAAGTTTTAGCTTATGCAATGTTATGCATTATCAAAAAAAGCATACATTACCTGATTTTTTTGTTTGCTGCTCTTGGACAAATTTTTTCTGTTCCTTCTGAAAATCTCCAATAATTGTCTAAAATAAAAATTAGGGAACCACAATAAAAAAAAAAATCATTCCTCTTGTTTCTTTTTCACTCAGAAAGTGCTTTCACACAGAAGGATCATACTCTCATATCCCTGGTGGCCCTTTTTGTAACTTAATTAAAGGTGTTTCATGTAAATCATACGTTCACCTTTACTGAAACATTCAATTTTGCCTTTAAAAGTTTAAACTATTGTGTAGG
>NW_008795041.1:802134-808614 GCF_000699145.1 Aptenodytes forsteri | reverse complement strand
ACTATGCATATATACTTACCGCCTTACCTTATCAAATACAGACAACATAGACTGTTTAAACTTATTTGAACACGTTTTTAAAGCATTAAACACTTGAAGGTACCCTTGGCCTTACAGTAAGTTTCAAGAGTTGCCTAAGAAATATATCCACTGCAATAAATCGGACTTGTAAAATTATTAAGTATGATTTTCAGAATGTCTGCTTAGCTGAAATATAATCATTTCTCCATTTATGTTGTTGACAAATTTTCATCAAAAAATTATGTTCAGAAATATCCTATATTGAATTTAGAATTAAAAAATGGAGAATGGTCTCAGAAGTCGGCATGCCATAATCTAGAAGTAACAATGCAAATGTTGTTCTGTAGTTGAAAGCAGAGGCAAAACCCCATGAAGCTAGAAATGAATACTTAAACCACTCACAAAATACAAATTTTATGCAGTGAGGTCTATGGCTTAACAAGTTGTCAAAAAGCACGCAAGTCTTCAAGCTAAATCCTGATAAATTCCTCCAAATTTTTTTTCCTCCAACAACCCAGCATTTCAGTTTAAGATTAACATCAGTGAGAGAACTACTGTAGCACCTGTTATACAAATAGATCATTGTGGTTCCTCCTGGTTGTAAGTTATATGAATTTTTGGTATTTATGGAATAAAAAAATTTGTATGGTGTAAAAAAAAAGTTTTATGATGATAAAGCTATAACCCTGTTTCTCTCATATATAAACTTATTAGTCAAAACAGGAAACTCATATTAGTCTAAGGCATTCACAGAAAAAAGAAAATGGTATTTTAGGCATAAAATATGCTGTAGGTACTTAGCTACAGTTTCTTATGAGCATTATTATTTGTGTATTAAATTACCAAATAACCTTCTTACTCAGTTCTTCCTTTTTCATGTGGATCAAAATGACGTTAGACTCTAATATACTGTAGTAGGAAATATAACTCTGCTATTATATAGAGAGAGTTGTCACTAAAAAGTCAATGAAATCTGGAGACAAAATTCGATCATAACAGAAATTTAGAAGTGTCATTTGATGATTAACTTGGAAGACAACAGGAAAACTAATTATACCAAGAAATTGAATTTCACTGTATTTAAAAAAAAAAAAAAAAAAAGGAAACGCTTTAGTTCCCCTGAAGGGGTGTCTGAGAGACAGGAGCAGGAGGAGGGGTCTGGCTGCATCTCCCATGTCTGACACTCTGGATACACAGCCCCACTACAGCTGGGTTGGTTTTGGCCAGTTCCCTTTCCCTTCCCCTTCTAAGCTACCCTTGCTAAAAAACACAGAACACTACATAGCACTTATCGCTGCCTTTTTTTTTTTTCCCTCCTCCCCCGCCAAGTTCATGACTTAAAGCACTGGAATAACACTTGCTGGCAGAAGTTAAGCAACTGGAGCTGGCAGCCAGAACAGAGAGGGCAAGAAATAAGTGGCAGGGTCCGGGGGGCAGGGGGGGGGGATAACAACAAGACAATAGTAAGTTGTTTCATTAACTCACTGGGTCTTATGAAACCATACCTGTATAGCTCTAGGGTCTTAGTATACAATACCCACAAAGCTGACCTAATTCTGACTCTTGCGTCAGAGATGCATTTAAGACGCAGGCTATAGCATTCCTTTTTCCACCTAAATAAACTGGGGAAAAAACCCAGCCCACACACCTCCCAGCCATCCCCCAACTGCCTGTCTCTACTAATTCTGCTAGCCTTTCCTCCTATGTCAGCATTTTTCGTATTTTCTTCTGGTTTTTCTCCAGTGTATCTACATCCTGAAGGAATGGAACACAGGTGCAGTACTGAGTAAAGCAGGGTGACCATTTTTTGGCATGTCTACCCTGAATAAATATTTCAGTCACATCATTTACCATGACAGGAGATACCTGCTCTTGAAATACGTAATTCCTAAAGCCAGCTTAAAGAAATGTTATCACATGCCAGGTTTGCTACACATTACAACAACAGTAAGCAAGCAGATCTTTCAGATCAAGTATCTAGAAATAAAATACCTTATCAATGATACTGTCAATTTTTCCTTCTTCTACAGACTTCTTTATTGTATGTGCTGTTTCGGCAACAGATTCAGATATCTTTTTTGTAGCAGCAGTGGCAAAATTGAAGAGGTAACCTTTCACAGATGAGAAGAGAAAGAGCTGAAAAAAGATCTCTTTACATCCAGTTCTCTTACTAGATTTTCCTTTCTCTTTAGACATTTGGATACCTACTTAGAATCTTCCTTCAAATTCATTTAACCCAGCTTCTGGCCTACAAAGAACTCCTAAAATCCTGTTTACCCTCTTCTAGTTCATATTCTTTACTGATGATGATCAAACTGTATGTTTGATCGCAACTTTCTGTAAATCAAACTTTTACACGTGAACCTTGTTTACTAAATCAAACATTCCTAATGGTCCTTGAAATATTGCTTTCCAATGAATTTTCTGAAGCAATGTGTCTTTCCTAATTTCATTCAAGTATTTCGGAGACATTAAGCAATAAAGTAACTTTAGCAACAGTATTAAAACAGAATTATATTTTTTTAAGAAAATCAACATGCACAATAAAGTCTCATTAAGTAAGGCAGCAAATGCATGAAAACCTTTAGGCAAGTAACACTTGAGATTCCTTCAAAAGTCTTAAGATAGAAGCTTGCTCTTGATGTTTGCCCTCTTCTATTTTGCATTGTCTTCCTCTTTTTAGCTCCATGAGAAACACTGTGGCCGTTTGCTTATTTTTCTGGATACATTCAGTGTCAGAACAGCAGTAACAAACATTTTCAAAGACTAACTAGCATTTTTTTATATTAGCAGTGCTGAAGTGAAGGAAGGTGGCAGGGAAAGAACTATGTAGCATGGACAGCTGCCTTGTATTGGTCATTTTTAATTAAGGATAACAAACTTGCAAGCAGCAAGATGTATATCACCAACCTTCAGAAACACTAAATATCAGTTTATTGACAAAGGATCTTAAAACAACATTGGTATTGTTTATTTCTCAGGTAATGACATGATGTCACAAGCACTTTATTACATTTGAACAGTTGTACTATGACTGTAATATCACAGTTACAGTATATAAAATGATACAATGTCGCTAAGTGCCATAGTAAATAAAATAATTTCAGAGGAATCTAGATAGATTGGAGCATTGGGCAATCATCATTGGCATGAAATTTAACAAGAACAAATGCCAGATTCTGCACCTCGGACAGAGTAACGCCGGGCACAAGTATAAATTGGGAGAGGAGCGACTGGAGAGCAGCCCTGCAGAGAGGGACCTGGGGTGCTGGTCGACAGCAGGCTCAATACGAGTCAGCAGTGTGCCCTGGCAGCCAAGAGGGCAAACCGCATCCTGGGGTGCATCAAACCCTTGAGTCCTGTGTGCAGTTCTGGGCCCCACAATTTAAGAAGGATGTGAAGGTCCTTGAATGCATCCAATGGCGGGCAACAAAGCTGGTGAAAGGGCTGGAAGGCATGTCCTGTGAGGAGCGGCTAAGGACTGCGGGCTTGTCTAGTTTGGAGAAAAGGAGGCTGAGGGGTGACCCCATTGCTCTTTACAGCTTCCTGAGGAGGGGAAGTGGAGAGAGAGGTGCTGACCTGTTCTCCCTCAGATCCAGTGACAGGATGTGTGGGAATAGTTCAAAGCTGCATCAGTCAGGGGAGGCTCAGACTTGAGATTATGAAACATTTCTTTACTGAGACCACATTCAAACACTGGAACAGGCTTCCTAGAGAGGTGGTCGATGCCCCAAGCCTGTCAGTGCTTAAGAGGCATTTGGACAATGCCCTTAATAACATGCTTTAACTTTCAGTCAGCCCTGGAGTGGTCAGGCAGTTGGACTAGATGATCATTGTAGATCCCTTCCAACTGAAATATTCTATCCTATTCTAATTCTAGGGTTAGAAGTAGTAACAGTGGATCTAAACCGCATAGTACCTACCAAAGATATGTTTGAGGCATTACTAAGAATGCAAAATACATGGGATGGTAAGAATATTTTAGTTATTCCAGAAAATAAAGTTTGACTTTTATACAGGGGATTTAAAAAAAACCCCAGCACTTCTGTTTCAAACAAACAAAAAAACACCTTCCTTCTCAAGACATCACAAAAATTCCAGTTTCCTTATAAGTTAGAAATATAAGAAATAACCTTACCACGCAAAAATATGTGAGTTGTTTTAACACACAGTTGTTAGCCACTGGTAGAATGAATTACTTTGGAACATTCCTGTCACCTTTTGGAAAGCTGACTGTTCTTCGTGGTGTATAAAATATTGTCTCTTTAGTGATATCACCAAACCAATACTGACAAATGCAGAGGTCTAGCCAACTCTCAAGCAAGCCAGTTTTTTTATACGTAACTTCCATTTATAAGCCACAGAATGGTGGCAACCAAACTTCCTTCAAGTACTTGCTAGCATCTTTCGTATCTGTTATCAGGCTTTACAACCCATCACATGCTTCACATGGTATTAAAAAAATGCCTATCTTCTACACTTTAGATATAGACATATATACTGTCCCCCTTATGACAGTAGAGGAAGCAGTAGCCTACTGGATTGTTTCCTCCCTATCAGCTTTTATTGGTCATTTTATGTAACCCTGGAAATTTTCTCATATGCAATTGTTTTAGGTGAAAAAGGTGCCAAAACATTTGCTGTCCAGCGACATTTTGGTATTGTTGGGCAAAGTGGTTTGGGCCAGTCCTGGAACCAGTCTGAAGAACAAAATGCTTTTTGCTTCCATTAAGGGCAAATATTCTTCTGAACCGAGGTACTTATAAAACCTCAGTAAGAGGTGGTACTTAGCCTTAGAAAAATAGAATCAGTGGTGGAAAAACAACACTTCCACTTTCAAATGAACAAGAAGGTTTCCCTCCCTCTTACAAATCTATGCCTGTATTAAGAATATGTATCGAGCAATATTTCTATTATAAGTTCACACTGACAAACTCTCCTAACCTTTCTAATGATGTGATGAGCAAAAAATAATCTATGTAAGGCTTCAGTTTTACCAGTAAAATCCTTTATGTGCTAGGGGAGTCTTTCCACACAGCTACCCTGGTTGTTAGTCATGCAGATGTTTCTAGAGTAATCATGTGTTAAAACAGTGACGTCCAAATCCTTACAAAAAAGCCTTTCCACCACCATCTTCTCTGGTGTCACAGACAATGAATCCATGGATCACTAAACCAAATTCTCACTTGCAGAGCAAATTATATCTGTAACAGTCAATACTTACTCTTCCCCTGAAAATTCAAAGTCTTTTTTCCTTCCTGAACAATCAGAGTGACTACCAGATTAGGATCAATTTACAACAACCAGACAAGTCTTTGACCAAACTACACAGATAATCTGCTGCAGCTCATGTAGCCCAAGGCAAAGCACAGTAAAGAACCATCTCAGACTAACCTTTCTGCTGATATTGACCCAGCATTTCAGAGCACCAGTAAGAAAACAATTTAGCAACGAGTATGGAGCTGTACTTTGGATTAATTTTATCTAAGAATCTACTATAGTAAAGCAGAATTCTTACCTATAGTAAATTACAGCCTTGCCTCATTAGAGATGAGTTCAACAAAATAATCAAACCCTATTACTCTCCTATGAAAAATCACAGAAACTCCACACCAATTCATGAAGTACATTGTATATATACATCACTTCTCCCACAATGACAACAAAACAGATACTTAAAGAAAGTTTCAGAACTGTGGAAGAGACTGGACAAGCTGCATGAAAAACTACACGGTAGTGATGCATGCCATAGACCGCAGTTAACAAACATCATTTAAAAGAGATGCAAAACCAAGATATGTGAAAACATAGAATAAAAAAGGGTAGAGGAGAATGACTTTTAACACTTCTTCACCGAGATCATTTTCTGTACTAGCTAAACTGACCTGAATTACCATTTACATCTGGAAAGACATGCTTCAGAGCTGTTTTGTTTTTTTAAAAAGAGTATTCTGGTGACCTCAAACTTGCATTCCCCATTTTGCATCACTATGCAAGCTACATTGGAGTCATAGCTATCTAGACGAAAAGTGATTTTTCTTTTACATTTGCTGAACTGAGAATAAACATGCTTAACTCATCTTAAAACCTAGCTCTAGCTGTTTAGTTCAACTAAAGCTTTGGTTTATGTGCTAATGGTAAGTACTAGTAACTTCTCCAACCCCTAAACGTGCATTAGACCGGTCTACCTTCACTTCTCCAGTCGCTAGTCTGCTCTCACCACACTAAGGGGATTTTGCTGCTAAGACTACTGTTTTATTTTTTTCTTTTTTAAGAGAGACCCCCTAGCAGCACTCCCCGCGTGAAGATGCCCGGGCACGACACACCCCTCCAACAAGTGAAGCTATTCTTTTACTCGAGCCTTCTCCTTGCATGAAGGCCCCCAGCAGCGATGTGTGTGGGAGGGGGAGGAGCCCCACACCTCTCCGCGGCGGCCCAGGGTACCGCGGGGGCGGGGGG
>NW_008795041.1:788900-801097 GCF_000699145.1 Aptenodytes forsteri | reverse complement strand
CCCCCCCCCCCCCCCCGGTCCTTCTCTGCTCCGCCGTCCTGCCCGCCCGGCCTCCGCTTAGCGGCCGCCCTCTGACGGCCCTTCCCGCCCCGCACCTGGGCCGCGGCGGAGCCGCCCGCCGCCCCCCTGATGTGACGGCCGCCCGGCTGCTGGGGCAGGGCAGGGCAGGGCAGGGGGAGCCCCTCTCCTGGGCTCGGCTGCAACTTACTTCTCACTGTAGTGCAGCCCGTTTGGGGCGGAGCGCTCCCAAATCCCCCCTGAAGACAGCAAGCTCCCGTTGGTAAGGCTAAACGGAGAAATTCGCGTTCCTCTCTGTGCTGACTTCCAGTTCCCGGCAGAACGTTTGCCTCCGGTATTCTCTTCGCTTTCCCTCCCTCTAACTGTCGACTTCTCCTTTTAAAAGTGACTTCCCAAACCACCCGGAGTTCTTTGTTTCTATTGCGGGTAAACATGATTGTGTTTGCTTAAGCTGCTGGGAAATCGGTGTTCTCGCTACAATCACAGCGAGCTTTTCATTTTGGCTCCTGTAAGCAAGGTGTTAGGGTTTAACGGTTTTGAAGTGGCGCGTGTTCAAGATTTATACCTGTTGAGTTCATTTCTCCCTCCCCCCGTTCTTTTTCTGGAAGTAGCTTTGAAAATGGCTTAGACGATTATGAAATGTTAACGCTGACAACTACATTAGCTGATTTATGAAGGAAGGCTCTGAAACAGAGGAGGTAGGCTCCAAATCTTAAAATCTATCCTATTAAAAAAAAGTTGCATGTTAAAATTAAATAGCAGGGAAAAGTTAATTCCCGATGATCCTTTTCTCCCGATTTAAATACTTTTGATGGTTGTGGTCTTCCTTTTGTCCATATTGACAAGGAAATAATAGGCTATTAATTCCTATTATCAGTCGTAAGAGCATTGATAACAAGCATTGTTACGTTCCTGAACTCTGCCTCCTGAAGATCCAGGCCTTATTTACGTTACTTCAGTATAGTAAGAGGAAGAGCTACAATGTTCGTCCACTAGCTACTGCTTACTGCCAGCGTTTGAAGAACCATACTGCTTTGATTTATCCTGAGCGCCGTTAGATCACGTGCTGTTGCATGTTGTTTTGAATTAATTAGGTACTTAAGTAAGGAAAGATTTGCTTGACCCTAGAATTTTTGCTCTGTGGTGAGCCACGCTGTCATTATTCAAAAATTATTCCAGTGATTAGCCTCCACAGCTGCCTGAATGTAATGTGGATGCAGTTATGGATGCGGTACGCACAACAGCATCCTGTTTCAGACAGGGGGGAGAAATGGTGGCAAAATCTATGCTTGTGTGAAAGCCAGGTGAAGTGGGAGAATTGCAGGGACAACATCAACAGCCGTCAGCGAGAACAGCAGATTATAGCAACAAGAAGGGTGATGAAGAATTTTAATTAGGATAGTAATTAGCAGAATTTTTAGGGAGTGGGTGTGTCTCCTCAACTGTTTGAATAGTTCCGGATCCCTTACCATTCATACTCATACACAGTGCAAGGTGGCATAGATATATTAGCATCTATGAGATTATTCCCCCCCCCCCAATCATGTGATTTGCCTAGTATGATATTTGAATCTCTTAGTTCACAGCAGGTCCTTTTGAAAAAACGGAAAAGTTTGAATTATCCGGGCTTCTTATAAACAACAACATTTTCAAGAGAGGAGGTTTCTGTATCTGAATAGCCATTGTTGCTTACGCTAGTAGTATTGTAGAGCACTGTGAAACATGATGTTGTGTCTGATCAAGGCTTCAGCACCATGATATGCATTAACTATCATGTTTATGTCTTCAGGATGTAGTGTTTGTGAGTACTCATAGTTGCAGTTCCTTCTTGTGAAGAATCATTTATTTCATGGTCTAGACAGGGAAGCAGAGACTCTGACAAGTTGGCCACGTTGAAGGCCACATGCCACAGCTCTCAGAGCTACTCTGTCCAGGGTTGCCCTTCTGAACTCATGATGCTAATGTGTGTCGTAACATCAGACGTTTCTCTAAATCTGAAACTTTAAACAGATACAATGTTGTTTTCTAGAACAGCATCAACTTTTACTCTGCATCATAGTCCAGAGATGCTAGGTGATTCTTTTTCTCTTGTTTTTTTTCTCTCACAGTAGTTACCTGGAGAAGGAGAATAGGTAGGCATGTGAAGAAAGGACTCTAGGCTCTTGAGCAGTAATGTACCGTAGTATAAATACAGACATTTTGGTTCAGTTTTTCTGTTCTGGTCTCATGTTCTATTGATCTGTAGGATATTTTAAGACTTCTGGTGAAATACTTGATACACTGTGAGTTGGAGAAGCGAAAGCTGCTGAAAAATGGAGTGGATGGTATAACATTCTGATTTTAGGAGATATTTGAAGCTACAAGTTGCTATTTCTGATGGTAAAGCTACTGGGTGGAGAATGTGAGTGTTCTGGCTAATGTAGCAATGAACAATCTTTGAGCTAATTTCTCAAAACACATGTGAAATGATTAACTTCAATTTAGAAATTGGAGAAGCGAAAGCTGCTGAAAAATGGAGTGGATGGTATAACATTCTGATTTTAGGAGATATTTGAAGCTACAAGTTGCTATTTCTGATGGTAAAGCTACTGGGTGGAGAATGTGAGTGTTCTGGCTAATGTAGCAATGAACAATCTTTGAGCTAATTTCTCAAAACACATGTGAAATTATTAACTTCAATTTAGAAGGAATCCGGGGTGAGATTCATCTTGCCTAGCTTGTGGTTCTAAAAGTTAGCTGGCTTTTCCTGTCACAGGAGAGGAATGGGCCGGGTGAACTGTGCCTCTCTTCGGCATCTCCACAGGGCAGCGTATCAAAATGGTATCTGTTTTTCCACTGACTGCGGAGTGGACTTAGGTGCTCAGCTTACGTATTGGTGTATAAGCTGGGAGAGATGAATCCTAATCCCAGATTCCAAAATGGTGATTTTGTTTTCTGTTTCTGAAGGTCTTTTCAGCTTAGATTTCTTGCATACTGAGGCTATGTTCTTCCCTGCCATGAATACGCATTCATCAGATGTACATCTTTGTCATTTTAGATTTCCAGCTTGAGATCAGCGTGCTTGTGCTGATTTTCCGATGAAGTACATCCTGGTAACGGGTGGTGTCATCTCAGGCATTGGCAAAGGGATCATTGCAAGCAGCATTGGCACCATACTGAAATCATGTGGTCTACGTGTCACTGCAATCAAAATTGATCCTTACATAAACATAGATGCTGGAACCTTTTCACCATATGAACATGGTATGAAGGGCAGTGCTGTTCCCTTTTGCATAAAGATTTGTATTCACAGTTACGTGGTGGGTTTTTTGGTTTTTTTTTTTTAATTTTTTGAGAAACGATAGTATGGTAGTGATTAGTAATTTTATAATCTATTTGGCAACGCAAGTTTGTTCCTTACTATGTGTTCTCAAGGGCATTGTCTGCTCTAAGTAAAGAGAGGAGAAGCCTGTTTGGTGAAGATACTTTTATGAGTAGATGCTTCCTTCCTATAAAGTACCACTTTGTTGGGAAAATCCTAGCTCTAGGCCTTGCTCAGTCAATGCTATCTTCAGTTCAACTTGATTACAAAAAAAAAAGGAATAGTACTATAAAACTTTTTTGAAACTTAACTCCTTGACAGTTACTTGTGAATGCTGTTACCTAGATGTCAGTTGTCGGTGCCTCTAGTGTGTCTTCATAAGAGTTAGTTTAAGCTCCCATTTTAGACAATGAGGATCTAGTCAAAATCATCAGTGAAGCTTAGAGAGCCAACTAGTGATACCGTTTTAAAGTAGATGCTTAGTTTGGTTGGTTAGTTCTCTAAGCTATGTTGGTTGTATTGACTACACAGCTGATGAGGTACAAGGCAGTCTGACATGCATTTATAATTTTGAATGTTCTTCAGCTGTCTGTCTTGTTACTTGTCCATTTATTGAAAACAATGTTTTTCAAAGTTCCAAAGTACCTTCAGCCAATAGACATTTCTAATTCTTTTTATTGGTTGGATTTTGTCTGCTTACTTTTAGTCTAGACCAAAATTTTTGGAACTGGAGATAAACGTGTTTTTCTCCTGAACTGAAAAAAGACCACTTTGGTTTTTAAGTGGAGGAAGAGCACAGCACATCAGACCGCTCTCAAAAAGCCAAATTTAACTAATCCATTAGTCCTGCACATTCAGAAGTGCATCTGGTGCTACTTAGGCAGTTGACCGGGATAGTTATGCCTTTACCTTTGGTGGTAAGACTCCTGCAATGAATTGAGATTGTGGGGATGTATTCCTCCCCTGGATCAGGTACAGGGGAGAGGGGATACTATGGCATGTTATTCCCACACAATTTTTTTTTTCTCCCCTCTGTTCACTTAAGAGTTTCTTACTGCTTGTGAAGAAACACTGGCTTGCTGGGTAGTAAGTAGAAATTCACACAAGCCAGAATGGCAAGCCTCTTTTGTTAACATTTTGGCAGAAATATGATTGAGTCAAAGGATTTTGATTTGATGATTTCCAGTTAACTAAAGAGGTTTTTTAATAATGTATTTTTTTATTCTTCCAAGGCCTGCTTATGAGTAACGTTGGTTCCACTCGTGTCTGTTGGCTTAAATGATAACTTAGTACAGAGGAGGTACTCGGTGCCTTACAGGATCAGGCATACATTTTCCACTCTGTTGTACACATTGTGGTGTTTTTGTTAAACTGTTCATTGAGGTGGAGTGTTGTATCTTGGTGGGATATCTATTTCCGTAGTCTATACTGTACCTTCAGGGGGATTGCTTCTGTTTTTTTCCTTGTGCGTTAGTCCCGTAACTTGTTTAGCCATTGATTCATTGGGTCATGGCAAAATATTTTATGTTTTTTCTGAAGAGCTTTCCAGCCTTACCTCAAGATCTAGCAACTTTAGTTCCTTCTGAAGTTGACTAAATTCAGAGTTTAGAGACTCTTTAGAGGTCTAAGAAAAGTCTGAACCTGAAGGATATTTTCATTAGATTTTTCAGGGTCAGAATTAACCCTTGCTGCGGACATAGTGAACCAAATATACAAGATGAAACAACTGAATAAGAAACAGTGATCATGTTTGAAGAAGCATTTAGATTCATCATAACTTTACTCCTGATCCAAGCCTTAATCATTAAGATCCAAACAACGTGAATTTATAGTGAAACACTTTGAACGTGTGTAATAATTCATGCTTATAAAAGCACAGTTTTTGGCTGCCACGTGTAAATTAATGTTTTATTTGTTGCTGATTTATGATTCCTGGAGATTGTTTTCTTCCAGTTGAGGATTGTAGCATGCTGTTGAAATGCTGGTTAAATATTTTTAAGTCACTTAAATATTTTGGCAATGTAACTTAAATTTATTTGCAAAACTGTATGTGACTGAGGGATAGGCATTCGATGTAAAAGTAATGACTCAGATATTAAGTCACACAGAATGGCAACACAGATTGAGTTGCAGCATGTGCTTTATTGATATGTTGTTGATATGTGACATGTCATTTCAAAAAACGTTTCTTCAATTTTAAGATGTTTGTGGTATTCCTGCTGTTTGTTTAATAATTTATCATTATTTTATTGCTTTTCTGTCTGCTTTCACTTTCTTTTTTCAGGTGAAGTTTTTGTATTGAATGATGGTGGAGAAGTTGACTTAGATTTGGGAAATTATGAGAGATTTTTGGACATCAATCTCTATAAAGATAACAACATCACCACTGGAAAGATATATCAGCATGTCATTAATAAAGAAAGACATGGTGATTACCTGGGAAAAACCGTTCAAGGTGATATTTTTAATTCTGTGGGATACTAGTCGATTCAGTCTTCACAAAAATGTGATCAGCTAGAACAAGCTGCTCCTTGCAGCATCATCTTATTCCTTTCTCTTTCCCAAGAGATATGGGCATATTCCTGTAATGTTGGGCCTCTGGGTTCAAGAAAAGGAGGAATAGAAAAAGGAGCTAGCAGTTTCCTTTTGACTTTCTGCTCATTTTCCCCCTTTTGCATGCAAAAACTGTTACATGGGCCTAAAGTAAGATATGCTTGCCTTCTTTGGCTTTGTCTTGTAGTTGTTCCGCACATCACTGATGCAGTTCAGGAATGGGTAATGAATCAGGCAAAAGTTGCGGTGGATGATGACAGAAAAGAGCCACAAATTTGTGTGATTGAGGCAAGTATGGAACCTTTTAGGATATATATCCGCAGCGAACACAAAGAACTTTCTCTTTGCTACTTACTGTAAAAAGGTCAGACTGAAGTTTTATGGAGAGCAGCAATGCAAAGACACGTTTTATATTCTTTGATTTGTTCTGAGAATGATAGGCATGGTCTTATCCCTACAGCTTCTGTTTACTTGACTAAATCCCTTCTAGAATATTGCTGAAACTGAGCTGCTTAAGAGTTTATGGATTTATAAAATTAAAGCAGCCAGTTACTGTAATGTGAAGTATCTATTCTGAGATAGGGACATTTGACTGAAGCTTTATACTGTTAATAGTATAGAGAAAATGTGTGTAATACCTGAAATCTCCTGTGGTCAGTAGGAGAGCCTAACATTCTAGCTTTCCATATGGCTTCAAATGTCCATCTTGTTGCTCGTGGTCATGTTTAAAGGAATATATTTAAACACAGTGTAAGTTAGTTTCCCACTTTCTGGTGTTATTTTTAAGATTTTTGGAGGCAACTTTGTTAATCGCTTAACCTACTGATGTTCTGCACAATGGAAATAACGAGTTTTACCCATCCTTAGTAGGGCATTGAGACAGCTGGAGGAAAGGCAGTCAGTAATTGCTGGTATTACTATTACAGCGGAAAAAGATTATACCTGAGAATTTGACAGAAGAATATGTCATAGATTTAATGCCAGAAGTGACCACCGTAATCAATAGTGTGATAAACTTTGTGACCCAGGTCACAGAATTGCTCAGTATTTCTTACGCAGAAGAATCTGCCTTGATTTAAAATATGCTTATTGGTATAGCTATAGATCTTTTTTATGATGTGCACAGTGAGAGTCAAACATTTCATTGAAAACAAACGTACAAACAGTAAATACAGAAGTTGCGGAAGAACATTAATAAGTGATGGGCTTGTCAGTTCTTTAACTTCAAACTTAATTTTCTGTTTCCTCCATGTGTGGTGGGTTGTTTTTTTTCCTGTTATAGCTCCAGCCTGATAAAAATATTTTTCTTCAGGACTTTAAGGATAATTGTAATGTTTTTCCATGGCAAATTCCTGAAGGAGTTAGACTGAATATGTGTGTCACATACAAATGTAGTTGTCAGAAGTTTTTCTGGTACTGGGTGAACACAAATATGCAATTCTGTCAAAAGCCACTTGGTGGCACAGAAAGATCATTCTGAAATACAACTACTTCATAAGACTTACGTGCTGAACACTGCTTTATTCAGTGCTTAGTCTACTGCAGCTCTTTGTGTCTTTGAAAGACATCTGTCTATAAATAAGTTTTATCATGGACTTAGTCTTGGGTTTTGGTTTGGTAATAAATATTTAAAGTCTTTTATAATGTGAAATATTATTTCATGTTGTCCATATGGCATTTATTGATGTTGGAAAGCTATGATAATATTGCTAAATGTCTGTATCTTGTTGTTCACAACTGTTCATTAATCTGACAGACAGGAAAAGAAAGTTTTTCTGTACAAAAGCCTTCATATCAGCTTAACTATTGATTACTTTTTCACCACTTTGAAGGCAGTGTGAAAGCATGTATTATTCAGTAGCACCACACATCTTCCCATGGGAAGCTTATGTTTGGTGTAAAGTGAATACAACAAAACTGGAAAATTGTTTTATGGTTTCCACAGGAAACAAAATGCGCAGAATAGATGAGGGTTCTTTGCAGAGTATGCCTGCAAATTTCAGTTGTCAGTGTTTTTTTTAAGATAAAAATTTCAGAAAACTTGTTGAGTATGTAAGAGGTAGGCTTTTTTTTTCTTTTGTTTTTGCTTTTGGCCACTTCGACATATCCAAGCTTTCTTTTTCAGCTGGGTGGAACCATTGGAGATATTGAAGGAATGCCATTTGTTGAAGCGTTTAGACAGTTTCAGTTCAAAGCAAAAAGAGACAACTTCTGTAATATCCATGTTAGTCTAGTGCCACAGGTAAGTTACTAAAATTAATAAAATAGATTTTACTCTGTATTGGGCTTTATATTTGTTTACTTCTCCCATTAATCCTTTCAAGCTTGAGGGTTTTAGAGACAGAGATATGAAACCCAGCCACACTGGGGTAAATAAAGGTCTTGGTAATTACTTTATTGATGTGAGAATCTGTTTTAATGTTCTAAGTTACCAAAAAAACCCCTTATCAACACTAATTTATCTAGGGAGGTAAATATAGTTTACTTAGCGCGGGAAGATGCTGGTACATAACGAACCCAGTAAGAAAGGCACTCGGATTCTCTAAGGTATGGCTGAAAATTCTATTTGTTAGAGCTAAACTGCAAGGAGAGGCGGTGTAAACGACCTTACGTCCCTCCGGGTGGTGGCAGCCCCGGGTGGAGCAGCATGGAACGGCCCAGATGTGCCGGGCAGACTGCGCCCGGGGAAAGAGATTCTCCCCTTTCGGTCATTTGAGCTGATAGATCATTTTCTCACAAGGAAACAACGGTAGCACTAAAACTGTCAAACAGAAAGGATGTTCTCGGGAGAACTTCGTGCCGCATCCCTAGATAAAGGCCAGGCCATGCAGGCGATGCGGGCGTGGGTGCTGCACGGGAGCTGCCTGCATTTGTCCTGCGGCCACGGGATTTGTGCGGCACAGCACAGGCCTGGGCTTCCTCAGGGGGACCCTGACGTGGAGCGCTAGCTCCTCCATGTACAGTGGTCTTCCGGTCAAGACCACTACAGCTTTTTGTGCGGGGCTAAAAGTATTTTTCCATTCGAACTCTAAATTTTACTTCACAAATAGGCGTTCTTAGTATTTTAAGAGGTAAGTATTCACTGGGGAGATTTTGGTAAGCAGAGGTTGGTAATGATGATATGACTGCACCTTGTACAGATAAAGAGAGAATTATTAACCACTGCAGCTATGGATTAGAGGATTGATCAGCAATTGGTAGGATTGATTCCCTGTATTTGAGAACAGAATTTTTACTACATCTGATTATTTCCAAGGACAGTCACTGAAGGCTTTGTGCTATGTTGGACGTTCTCCGTTTATTAGCAAAATCCAACTTTTGGAATATTCTTCTACCTGAGTCAGTTATACTGAAACTTTTTCTCTGAAAGAAAAAAACAAAATAAACCTGACCTGAATTAGGGCCATGTGGTTTCTTCACAGCATTTCTTATATAAGTAATAACAGTGGTGCCATTTCTGTTTCTGGCATATTGTGGCTCTGCTTGGATATGGTTACTTCCTGCAAGTATTATTACTTGCAATGACTTTTCTCTTTTGACCTGTAACTGCTCTGTTAGTAGATGTTAGTTGCTATTTGAGCTTTCAAAATATGTCTTTCCAGCCTAACGCCACTGGTGAACAGAAGACAAAACCAACACAGAACAGTGTTCGAGCACTGAGGGGTCTAGGCTTGTCTCCAGATTTGGTGAGTCAATAAATACAGATTTTTATTTATAGGTCATCTAGAAGTGTCCTTGCATAACCTGTGTTCAAAGAATAAGCCTCAGTCTCCCATGAGAGACAAGAATTTTAGAAGAAATGCAACATATATGCTGCGCTGCTTCACTAAAGCCACAGGAAATCAAATTATGCAAATTCACTCTAAGTTAACTTAATTCAACTAACTCGTTGCAATATCTTCGGACTGTAGCTATGTTCTTCTAAAGGGATCTTTGCAGAAAAATCATTCTGCACTGCTAAAAGTAATCTAAAGTCTCAGTTCACTTTGTGGGAAGACCTAGAATGCTTCTGGCTTCTAACATTCTCTCACAAATTTCTTTTTATGCATGATTAAGAAGCAGCAATCCTACCTTTGAAGTACAACCTTTAAAAATATTCCTGTTTGGAAATATGAAACGTGTGGGTGAATCTTCAAAGTAAGGTTCCTCAATTTCTTTCATAGAATAGTTTGTGTTGGAAGGGACCTCTAAAGGTCACCTAGTCCAACCCCCCTGCCGTGTGCAGGGACATCTTCAACTAGATCAGGTTGCTCAGAGCCCGGTCCAACCTGACCTTGAATGTTTCCAGGGATGGGGCATCCACCACCTCTCTGGGCAACCTCTTCCAGTGTTTCACCACCCTCAGCGTAAAAAACGTCTTCCTTCTATCTAGTCTAAATCTATGCTCTTTTAGTTTAAAGCCATTCCCCCTTGTCCTGTTGCAACAGGCCCTGCTAAAAGTCTGTCCCCATCTTTCTTATAAGCCCCCTTTAAGACCGCAATAAGGTCTTCCCGGAGCCTTCTCTTCTCCAGGCTGAACAACCCCAACTCTCTCAGTCATAGGATCATAGGATGGTTTGGGTTGGAAAGGACCTTTAAAGGTCATCTAGTCCAACCCTCTGCCATGGGCAGGGACATCTCTCCCTAGATCATGTTGCTCAAAGGCCCATCCAGCATGACCTTAAAATAATATATATCTGTCTGTTTTAGAGTTTTTTAATACACCTATCATCATGGCATATTTGTTTCCCTTCTACATCCTCATCCTCTTAGAATACACTTTTTTGCCCATTGTAGGGATTTTTGTTGCTTTTTAAGTGAGTAGATGTGAATATTAGAAAGAGTTCAGGAGAAAGAGAAGCATTTCGGTGGAGCATTTCAGCATTTCAACCTCCTGGGAGGTTGCTGGTTGTTGAAAAGGTTTTATTGAGAGGAAGATTTTGCAGCATTTTCTAATTCTGGTCAGACTCTGGATTCACCATATTTCTTCACCAGTCTGTCCTCAGAGGAGAGGTGTTCCATCCCCCTGATCATTTTTGTGGCCTTCCTCTGGACCTGCTCCAACAGGTCCATGTCTTTCCTGTGCTGAGGGCTCCAGAGCTGGACGCAGTACTTCAGGTGGGGTCTCGCCAGAGTGGAGTAGAGGGGCAGAATCACCTCCCTCGACCTGCTGGCCACGCTTCTTTTGATGCAGCCCAGGACATGGTTGGCCTTCATCTACCACTACCCCCACGTCCTTCTCCACAGGGCTGCTCTCAATCCCTTCTCGCACCGCATAGTATAGCGAACCTAAAGCCAGCATGTTTCACCTCATGCCAGTTGGCAAATGATGACAAATGCTCAACTCCTTCCATTTGTTCTCCCCAGTGCTCTAGTACTGAGTACGTGCTTATTCCCTGGATGCAGTGTTTGCCTCCCTGGCACTTTTCCTTGGTAGCAGAGAGGGAACATAAGTAGATTGCAGCTCCCTGTTGTGATACCTGTCTGCCATTGGAGATGTTAATCTGCTTGGTCAAGTGTTGATAGCACTGAAGCGAGGGCAGCACAGCTTCAAATGCCAGTTACAACCCCAGTTCAAACTTCTGCTCATATCTTCCTGAGCTGCAGCTGGTGCAGCTGAAAACACACTCTGCTTTAGGAACAGAAGAGGTCAATTTTGCTCTTTCGTGTGGGGCTGCTTGTTAAGTCAAAGGCTATTTTCCATACTTGATTCTGGAAGTTGTTGAGCACTTTCCGTTCCCATAAAGTCCACTAGGAGAAAAAGCTTCCTAGCCCTTCTCAGAAATGAAAGAGTAGTGAGAATAGTCACTGCTTCCATATAATATTTATATCCTGAAAAAAGAAAAATGATTCTTAAAAGGATAGTCACACAACTAAATATTGTGGTGTGCTGCTTTCTGATTTTTTTTTTTTGACTCCTGCATTTTACGTTTATCAAAAAGCATGTTTATAACTACAAAACCGATAGCTTTATAAATAGGATATGTGAAGGATGTGTTAGGTAGCTTCAAATTGTTGTGACCTGGTGACTGTAGTCAGCTTGTGGAGGGAAAGACTTTTATTAATGCAACGCTGCTCTATATTCTAAGCTTCAGGGCCTAAATTTCAAAATCCCTCTTGACGTGCTAGTTGCATATGGAAAGTTGCATGTGATTTTTGAAGGCCTTTAAGAGAATTGCCAGCGCCTGACTCTTCTTTTTTTTTTTCCTCCCCCGAATAAATTTTTAAAAGCCTGTTGGGGGGTGTGTGTGTGTAATAAAAGGAAAACAGACTAGTCACTTTCTCGCATCTTGAATTCTTTCCTGGGGCAGTTCTGGGACTGCCAGAAGTGCGGTACTTCCCCCCA
>NW_008795041.1:777303-788837 GCF_000699145.1 Aptenodytes forsteri | reverse complement strand
GGCCAAAGTGCGGCGTCCCCCCCCCCCCCCCCCCCCCCCCGCCTCTAAGCTGCTGCTGTTGACCACTAAAGCATAGAGAGATTACACTCTGAGCAAAGTCTCTTGGCGCTGTTGTAAGTTGTTTGGGCACTGCTTCAAGAAAATATTTATATGGTTGCTGTCTTGGACAGGGGCCCAAGGCCAAAACAGCACATGGGGAAGCTCCTAGAACAGCGGTCAGGAGGGCTTCCTTCATAAGCTGTGCTGCCAGGCTGCCTGATCTAAACACGGCTAGACCTGTTCTTAATACCTGCTGCCTCGCTGTCTGGTCCCAGGCTTCCCCGAGGTGGCATGCTGGGCCAGTCTCAGCTGTGTATGTACAGGGGCCTTTATGTTCTCCATGGGGTGTTCTAAGCGCTTAATGAGTATGCTAAATCTCCAGATTTAATGGATTCTGTTACAGCATTTTGAAAACTGATTATATGCTTGTCAGTGCCGCCTTACTCAATTGAATTGTTCCTCATCTTCTTTGTATTATGTTTCTTTGAGATGCATCTCCGCCACTGTTATGTCGTTTTGTATTTTCATGCTGATTCTGATGTTTTTGATTTCTGTGACTCCACTAACTTTAAATTTGTCTCAGCAAGATGGATGATGGATTTCTAAGTGGATCTAATCATGTGCTCATACTATCAAGGTTTATGAATTATGTCTTCAAACAGTACTCAATTTTTAAGTATAATTTGTGCGTAATTGAATAGAATGTACGAATTGTTTCATAATTCTTTTTTGATTATTAGAATGTACACTAATTTTCCCTTATACTTGGCATTGTTTTTCTGTTTTTAGAATTTCTTGCAAGGTTAGAGGAAGTTAGACTTCAGCAATATCAGTGTAGCTAAGCTGCGTTCTAGCAAGGTGATCAAAGATCAGCTACGAGTTTCTGAACAAAAAAGGGCTTAATGCGTTAAGTAATTGTATTTGCTAGAAATATGGGGAAAATAATGACTTAATCTTTTAACAGGATTGTGCTACTTTCTGTTATACTTCCATTATTCAAAATAACTTAAGGTAGTAGACTAAGTAATCGATAGGCACATTGAGAGAGCAGTTCTGCATTTTGAGTTAGTTGCCTGAAGTTACATAATGCAAAAAACCCTCTTCCAACAAACACCAAAACACATGCTTATTTTCTTTGTTGGTAAAAATTGTCAGTATTTTCTAAAATTCCTGAGTTTTACATGTATCAGCAAAATAATAGCAGAATAATTGCACCAGGAAAAAACCCACAAAATTATGAAACAGTTTTCTCATCTTCAGCTTCCTTCTTTTTATCATGACGTGTAAATTAAGAATTACAAAAAGATGCTGGAGTACTGAAGTAGTAGAAAACATGCATATAAGCTAAGTAGTGTTGCTCTAAATTTAGCTGATAAGATCACAATATTTCTTTTGATTCATCATATTATTCATACTTATGGAGCTGTTAGACTTTAGGTAGAGTATTACAATAGTAGCTACAAGAAAGGAGAACATGGGGAAGCAGTATTACAGAGAATGCCAAAGAAAGGTTAATAGAAGTGGGTCAGTGGGTGACTGATTTGCTTCTGCCTTGCTAGCAGATATATGTGTGTGAGCTGTGATATATTGTAGAACTCCAAAAGAGGGGAAGAGAAAAAAAGGCACATTTGTTTGTGCCGGGCTTCCAAAGGAGATTAATTTCTCCATAAACAGTATTGAGGATCTTCTATTGGTTTGCCTAGTAAATATTTAAGATTTTTCCTTCTGTTATGACAGATTGTCTGCAGAAGTGCAAAACCTATAGAAATGGCAGTGAAGGAAAAGATTTCCATGTTTTGCCATGTGGAGCCTGAGCAGGTCAGTACTTTAATATTTTATTCATCATTACTTAAACGTGTGGGAAAGCATACAAATATTTCTGTGCATTTCTGTTTTCAACTTCAGACTGTTTCATTACTATGTAATTGTTTTTACAATTTTTATCTTGCTGTCATGTACACTATAACACTTTAAAAATATTGGGAGTTTATATGTTAAATTTTATGTCAAACGGTCATTAAAAATTTAAATGCTTTTTATGTAAAAAGTTAATAAAAGGAATAGATTTTGAGTGCATGGTTAATTGCTACACATAGTTGTGAAAACTGTGCAGTTTCAAGCTATGGTTGGTCGTTGTCCATAAATCATCGCAGGTGGTTATAATAGTGGATGAACAAAGTATGGTTAAAGCTAGGGGTTTTGCTTATGTCCATAGATCATCATAGCCACGTGAACACTCTTACTGTGATAATATGTAATAGGCTATTCATGCCCTTTAACATGCTTAGAACATCTACTGTGTAGTTATATATCCTTTTATAATTCATGTGTGATTTTGGCCTTAATAGTTTCTGTGATTAATTGCTATTCAAATATTAATTTTGATAAATCAAATGCTCTTTAATATTTTTGCAAGTGAGAGCATTTTACTCTTCAATGTAATATAGATGATATTAAAGGGGTAACAGATGTCAACAAAGTTATGCTGTATTTCAAATATGTATTAGTGTTGACCTCTCTCTCTGCAGGTGTGTAAGAGAAAGCTTTTTATAGTAAGATTCCCGATGAGGACATAGAGGGCAGTATGGCCATTACTTCCCTCCCCTTGCTTCCATCTTACTATCTGTGGAAGACAACACCCTTGAGCTAGCTTCTGCAAAATCCTTCAGAAATGCCTTTGTGGTTCCTCTCCAGCCAGAGAGAGACAACTGGAAGTTCAGTCAAACAAAAATGGTGTGTGCTTTTCTGGCAGTATCAGGCCATGTGTAAGCATGTACATACTCAGATTCCAACTGCAGTTACTATGCCAGTCTAACTGGACCAAGAGTCCCATGTGTAACTGAACTTCTCTAAGAGCTCCCTGGCAGGGAGGGAGCTGTCTTCATGGCACTGGTTTTTTTTGGTTGTTCCCCCCCCCCCCCCCCCCCCCAAGTTCTGCTTTCTAGGGGAGAAGCTCAATAGTTGTATCAGTCACAGCTTTCATGAGAAGCTGAGTATATGATCCTGGGCAGAGTGCTGCACTCTTCTTGTGCTGTTCTGGCTAGCTCAAACGTCTATCCACAGCACTGCATTGTGTAATATAGGTGTGTCCCTGGTGATTAGACCCAGTGGACTGAACTGGGATGCTGCTAGGTGCCATACTGCGTTGCAGCCTTGTTTTTTTTTTTTTCCTTTTCATAACTGTATTCATCAGAATTCTGCAAAGCCATTCTTAAGTCCCTTGTGTGTCTTAAAATTAATGAATCACTTCTGGATTTCAGAAGACACTGGCCACATGTCTATATATTCGCTAGAATGATCCTGGATTTCTTGTGAACTGAAGGATTAGATGCATCATCAGTCTTCTTCCTGGAGTGATGTGCAATGCCAGTAGAGAAGATGCTACAGTTTATTTTGTGTCTAGAACGGTGGTTTACAATCTCAAGGGGATCAATCTTTTCAGTCCACCTTTCCCATTTATTTGCTGTCATAGAATCACAGAGTAGTTGAGGTTGGAAGGGAGGGCATCTGGTCCAATACCCCTGCTCAAGCAGGGCCACCTAGAGCCAGTTGCCCAGGACCGTTTTTCAGGCAGCTTTTGAATATCTCCAGGGATGGCGACTCCACAACCTCCCTGGGCAACCTGTGCCAGGGCTCCGTCACCTTCACAGTGAAAAAGCGTTTCCTGATGTTCAGAGAGAACCTCCTGTGTTTCAGTTTGTGCCCATTGCCTCTTGTCCTGTCACTGGGCACCACCGAAGACAGCCTGGCTCCGTCCTCTTTGCACCCTTCTCTCAGATATTTCTGTACATTGATGAGATTTTCCACCCCCACCCTGAGCCTTCTCTTCTCCAGGCTGAACAGTCCCAGCTCTCTCAACCTTTCCTCATTTGAGAGATGCTCCAGTCCCTTAATCACTTTCACGGCCCTTTGTGGGCCATGGACTCTTTCCAGTATGTCCATGTCTTTCTCGTACTGGGGAGCCCAGAACTGGACCCAGTACTCCAGGTGTGGCCTCACCAGTGCTGGGTAGAGGGGAAGGATCACCTCCCTCAACCTGCTGGCAACACTCCTCCTAATGCAGTCCAGGATACTGTTGTTTGGCTCATGTTCAACTTGATGTCCACTAGGACACCCAGGTCCTTTTCTGCCAAGTTGCTTTCCAGCTGGGTGGCCCCCAGCACATACTGGTGCCTGGGGTTGTTCTTCCCCAGGTGCAGGACTTTGCACTTTCCCTTGTTAAACTTCATGAGGTTCCTGTCAGCCCATTTCTCCTGCCTGTTGGCAGGATAGCAGCATGACCCTCAAGCATATCAGCCACTCCTGCCGCTGGTGTCATCTGAAAACTTGCTGAGGGTACGCTCTGCCATCATCCAGATCATTAATGACGATGTTAAACAGGACTGGACCCAGTACTGACCCCTGGGGTACTCCTCTAGTTACTGGCTTTCAATTAGACTTTTTGCTGCTTATCACCACCCTCTGGGCCCAGCCATTCCACCAGTTTTCCTGACCGTCTGCTCATCCTGCCCCTACGTGAACGATTTGTCTATGAGGATCTTATAGGAGGCAGTGTTAAAAGCCTTCCTGAAGTCCAGGTAGACAATATCCACTGCTCTCCTCTCATCTGCAGGGCTAGTCGCTTCGTTGTAGAAGTTTATCAAGTTGGTCAAGTGTGACCTTCCCTTGGTGAATCCATGCTGACTACTCCTGATGATTTGCTTATCTTTTGTGTGCCTGGAAATAGTTTCCAGGACTGTCATAACTAGTCCATGAAGACCACATGCTTTTTTGTCCACAGACTTCCTCTAAGTGGATTTTTCTTTTTTTTAATTTGCTTTTATCAAGTGAGTCCTCCCTCCTCGCTTCAGTGTATGTACCACCAAAACAAAAGCAATGTCTTCAGCTTGTTTCAGGATTATAACAGTCTCCGTAGTCAGCACGGCTGTAACCTAGAGCAGCTAGTGATTCTTTATTGATGTTACATCCTTAGGATGGTAGCTGCCAAGTTTGGAAGAACAGTTGGATAAGCCTTATTCCTACTGTGGTTACCCTATTCTTTTTGCTGTTGAATGGGCACATAGAGGCGTGGGGCAGCATGCATGTGTACATACTTGTGTGAGGAACAGAAGTAACTCAAGGATAACTTAAGCGAGTATCCTTTAGTTCTCATGTGTATCAGGGAAGAGAACACTTGTGCTCAGGATTCTGAACGCTGTGGTCTTGTGTAAGCCAAGTGCAATGAACTTAACTGCAAGCAGTTTGGACGTGGTTTATAAATGTGTTCTTAACTAAACGGTCCTTGAATGGACTATACTCATTAATTAATTACATAACCGAATTCACTAACAAAATTCTTTTAGGAGACTTTATCGCAACCTAATTGGGTCTGTTTTGTTAGGTTCCATTTGTGTTCTTTCTTTCCCAGTTAATATTCTTCAAGTTTGTGAGAGAGGGAGAAAGAAGTGTTAGCAAGCACGACTGCTTGTGGGGCCAGATGTTTGTATTAAAACTGACGCGTTGATAGTCTTGACAAGCTATTTTTGTATGATGGTGTGATGAAGAAGTGAAACACATTTTTACCTTTTGGGTAGCTTTTTCCTTGTAGATTTAGTGGAACCTTAAATATTGGCTGGGCTGCCCTGCTCACTCAAAAGAAAACTATTTAAAAATCAGAATGTATGTAGAATACAAAACACATGTAGTATACAAAAAATAGAATGTATGTTTCCTATGAAAAATATTAGGTAAGTCTTTTATGTTATGCTTTTTTTTTGTTAGGTAATATTTATCCATGATGTTTCTTCCACTTATCGAGTACCAATCCTGTTGGAGGAGCAAGGCATCATTAAGTATTTTAAACAGAGGTTAAATTTACCTATTGATGACCAGCCAAGTGATCTCCTAATGAAATGGAAGAAAATGGCTGACAGGTATTTTAACTCCTGCTGCTTTTTCTAGAAGTGTTTTAATTCAAGTTAGGTTTTTAGCTGCTGTGGTCATCAAACTGGATTGGGGTCAGTAGCATGCCGCTGATCAACACTTGTGAATGGTCTGGGTTTAAAAACATTGTCAGTTTTGAGATTTTAGAAGATGTTTTGTGAAGTTAAAGAAAAAGCAAACAATGTTAAAATGTTTTCTTTGTGAAAGTTGGTGTAATAACCGAAAAATTTGTTTTTGTCAGATATGAAAGGTTGCTGAAGGTGTGTTCCATAGCTCTTGTTGGCAAGTACACAAAACTAAGTGATTGCTACGCATCTGTTTTCAAGGCTCTGGAACACTCTGCGCTGGCAATTAATCACAAACTGGATTTAATGGTGAGGATATTTCTGGATTTTGCTTTCAGGAATACTTTGAATATACTCTACTAGTTCCCATCGTGTGAGGCAGTTTTAATTCATGTGGAAATTAGAAAATGAATCATGCAGATAAATACAGACTAGCCAAGCATCTCATTTTTTTTAAAGAAGTGTTTACAGATTTAATTATTTTATTTGGAACTAAACTTATCTGAAAGGAACGTTGCAATTACCCAAAACTGGATCTGATGAAAAAGCAGACTTTACCTGCGAATTTATATTTACTGTCAAAGGTAGGTTTCACTTGTTCTCATGCAACTGCTTATCATATTAATGAGATTAGCTTAAAGACAGGAGAAAATAGGTAAATTAAAAAGAAACTAAACTGCTTTCCAAAATCCGTGCCTGAAGGCTGTTGCTCTTCATTTCAGTTAATATTCTGGGAGCTGTCCATTTTATCTTCAGCAGGATTCAGCTTAAAGACAGGAGAAAATAGGTAAATTAAAAAGAAACTAAACTGCTTTCCAAAATCCTGTGCCAGAAGCTGTTGCTCTTCATTTCAGTTAATATTCTGGGAGCTGTCCATTTTATCTTCAGCAGGATTCTAATGATAGCAGAATTGGGCCATAAACTTAGTTTCTTCAAAATAGTAGTTCCTCGAATAAAGGACTATTTAGGGATCTAATTTGTCTCATTTTAATGAGAATAGAAAGTTGAACTACATGGGGAGAAACTGTTACTGGCTTTCTCACTGGTGGAACTATCAGTTTCCATTGCTGAGTTTTGTTGCTAGGGATGGCAAGTCTGGGGCAGAGAAGCAGTGTGGAAGTGTGTATTATTATCACTTGATGGGTACAGAGGACATTTTAGCAACTTGCAGTAGCGAAACAGTAATAAATGGTTGCAAAGAATCAGCAATGACATGCTGCTTTAGAGTGATTTATTAAATGATGTAAGATAGATTGATCAAAGTGGGCAGTTGCAGGCTGTACTGCACTCAGTAGGTTCTGGTCTCTGCCTGTCTCTGATCGAGGCAAGTTCATGTGTTTATGCACGTTGGTAACTCCTGAAAATTGCTAAACCCTGTGACCTTTGTTGAACTTTCCCTTTTTTGTGATATAAAAAATAGACGATATTAGAGTGAAAATTTCAGTGTGTCAAAAGCTATGCATGGGTTGCTTAGATAATGCTTGTGCAAGGCTGTTTCCACTCAGCTCTAGAAAATTTCTCACTGGAACTAACCACTTTTTGACGAGGAAAGTCATTAATATCCAGGATGGCTTAACAGGGTGCTGAAGGCAGCAGGCCAAAGATGTAGCCACCATTCTGTTGTCTTAGTCCATCTACCCCAGAAAGAAGCAATGGGAGCACCTAGAACAACCAGGGGTGCATATGTACTTCTTTAATGAAGCACAGAGTAATGAATACATGGGAGTCTTGTTTACAGTGGTATTTCTGTTATCTTTTGGGAGAAGATAAGTTCCCTAAACCATGAACACTGAGTACTAAAGAAGGAATTTCTCATATCAGAAACCTGGTAACATACTTCTGTTTTCTTGAGAACACAGGTCACCAGGAATGTATCACCTCAGGTGTTTTCTTTTCAGTGACTTGGTGGAGAAGGTGACTACCCCTGTACCAAGATAACCAATTATGTTTTGTATCCTCCCATCACTGCTTGGTTCTGATGGACTGTTAATCAGATGGTGAAGTAGTTGCAGCAGCTTGTGATGATGTAGAATGTTCTGTTCGCTGTGGCTTGCGCTGTTGTGGGCTCTGAAATCACCCTGTTGTTTTCTCACAGTATCATTCTGCTGCTTGTCAGGCACATCAGTCAGCTGCAAATCCTTCATCTTTTGCTTCTCATTGTTGATGTCATCCCAGAACCTTTTCAAGTAGGGGAGGCATGCAGAGATGCACAAAACAAAAGCAAATCTGAACTATTTTTTCTGTAGGACTTCTTTACTGAGAGAAGTGGGTTGATTTATTCTCTGGGGAGGGGGAAGAGGCCCCTCCTATCAAGAGAAAAGGAAAAAAAACAGAAACTGCTTATCTTAGTGTCCTTCTACTGCTGTCCTCTGTAAGGTATGCCGAATGTTGAATAGTATAGAGACAGAGAACTGGTTGCTACCTATCATGTAAAACAGCTAGGGAACCACTCAAGAAAACAAAATAACTTCATGTTTAATAAGAGGAAATATTTTTCTACATACTAGGGAACTTATGCAGAGTGTTCACTGCTAAAAAGTATCTCTGAAATTATAAGGATTAAGCAGAATTCAAGTAAACTTTATGTGTTTATGTGACTAAGAAGCCAATTCGTAGGTATCATGGAAAATATATTTAAAAAACCAAAACAAAACCAACCACCAGAACCTCAGCTTAGGGAAGAAATAGCTTCTGTTTTAAGGCTCCAGCCTGTCTCCTGTCCCTTGAAGGGAAAGGGGAGGAGGTGTCATGGAGGAAAAAAATAAAATAAATATATTTGTAGGAAATAAGTAAGTTTTCTTCCACGATATACATACACATCTAGCTGGGAAGTATTCAGACCAGTTGGACATACACAAGTCCATGGGACCAGACAAAATGCATCGCAGAGTGCTGAGGGAGCTGGCTGGTGTCATTGTGAGGCCACTCTCCCATCAGCTTTGAAGGGTCGTGGCTATTGGTTCCTGATGACTAGAAAAGGGCAAATGTCGCACCAATCTTAAAAAAAGGCAAAAAGGAGGATCTGGGGAAATGGCAGGTGGTCAGCCTCACCTCATTCCCTGGGAAGATTATGGAGCAAATACTCCAAAAAGTTGTTTCTGTGTGCATGAAAAACGAGAAAGTGGGAACAGCCAGAATTAATCCCTGGAGATTTTCAGATCCTGACTGGAAATGGCCCTGAGCAACCTGCTCTAATTTGACCTGCTTTGCGCAGGGGCTTGGGCTAGAGACCTCCCAAGGCCCTTTCCGACCTACATGATTCTGTCACTCTAAATAGTGTTTTATACTGGCAGCTGCATAGTGGGAAATTTTTATGATACGTAAAATAACTTTGCTTTTAGCAAAAAAGTGAAAGGCGCCAAGTCTGCAAATGCGCAGTTAGCTTTGTGTGCAGCTAGTCTTAATTTCCGTGGAGCTTTTGCATTAACGAGCATGTGAATCGATGATTGCTGGAGCTCCAGTGCGGTGCTGAAATGTTAAGACAAGGGCGCCTACTGTACTTACCTGTGTGTGCTAACCTCCTTTTTAGTGTTTTTGTCCAAAGGCTCTCCGTATAATCCTGTGTTCTGAAGAAACTGCTTAATATTGTATGTGGCATCCAGCTCATAACCTACCATCCACATATCTGAATGATGAAATGTTGATGCTGCTTGAAGTGATAAATGTGCTGGCTCAATATGTTTGGCAAGGAAACCACAGTTAACTTCAACTGTAATTAGTTTCTCTTTCCAACCTCCCAGCATGATAAAGTGTCCTTTTAGTTTGTCCTACAGTATCCTACTAGTATAGAATAACAACATTCATAAGTAGTTATTTTTCTGTTGCATTTTTGATGCCTTCTGGAGTGTGGAAAAAGTAGATGATGTTTGCTAGAAGGCAATCCTATCTGGAAAACTTTCAGCAATCTTGTCAGTTTCGTTTCTTCACACACAAATGATTTCTGTCATTTCAGATGATCTCGTTTTTATGGGGGATGGACTCTACAGCAGGATGCTATTAATTATGTTATTCTGAGAAAAAGACTGACAAAACCAAGAATCAAACTCTGATCTTTGGTGTCCCCGGTGCAGTACACAGCCGCCTCGCTCATTTGCTCTAGTGGTACCTCAGGAGCCATGCCTATTAATGGCAGCAGAGATTCTAATGCAGTATTTCTAGTAGGACATAGGTAATGAGTCTGCCTCCCTCTCTACAGTTGATGCTTTCATGTCAGTCCCCAGCAATGCCTTTCTCACAGGCTAGACAATGCAGGTTTATCCAGCCTGTGATAAGATTAGGTAAACTGTGGCACCCAAAAGCTAGGAAAGTGAACACCCTGGTCACATCTCATTTGGATGTCAGGGTAAGGTCAGCACCACCCCTTGATTGGTGCCCGGATTTCCATAGGAAGAAAACCTGGGTATACAGCTATGGAGCATTCTACTAAGTCTGCTTACCTGGAGGACTGGAGGCAGGCAGAGCTTTGGAGCTATGTGCAAAGAAAGGGGCATGGATTACTGCAACTAGAGCAAATACTGGGTCTTCAGTGAGGTTGTTATGGGTTTATTGGGAAATTCGCTTGAAACTCTAATACGTTTGTCTTAATGCTATTAAAAAGTTGGTTATATAGTGTATGCTGCTCTTTCTGTGGAAGAAATGACTTTTATTGCATATTTTTTGTCATTAGTACATAGATTCAACAGAACTTGAACGTTCTACAGAAGCGGAGAACTCGGTGAAATATCACCAAGCATGGCACAAACTATGCAAAGCAGAGTAAGTGGCATCGGGTATTCTGTATCCCGAATGCAGACCATGATATTTATTTCACATGATGAAAAATGCTTCAGTAAATCATTTCTCAATGCATCCAGACTTCTGTTACTGATGTAAAGGGATATATGTGCATGGTTGGTGACAAGCTTCAGACATAGCAAATTATAGTATCAACCTATATCCTCAAACTCTGCTTTAATCTCTTCAGACAAGTTGCAGTTGTTTGGTTGGGTTTTTTTGGGTGGTTTGTTTTTTTTTTTTGGTTAGCTAGACTTTCTTTACAGTGCAAGTCACTTGTCAAAGATTTTTCTTTGTCAAGATGCATCATAGTGGAAGGTAGGTAGAGAAAAGCTTAGTAAATGCTGGTGACACTCTGCAAATGTCTCTGTTAAGAATCATTGCCAGGATTTCAATTTGTATGTTTAAAGGGATGTTGTTTGTTGTCAAAATGCATTCATTTCTTCAGTATTACTTAGTAGACATAAAGTTTTGGTGTTAACATCCTCGAGTAGTGAATATGTATCAGAAATAGCGTGGCCAGCAGGAGTAGGGAAGTGATCGTGCCCCTGTACTCGGCACTGGTGAGGCCGCACCTCGAATACTGTGTTCAGTTTTGGGCCCCTCACTGCAAGAAGGACGTTGAGGTGCTGGAGCGTGTCCAGAGAAGGGCAACGAGGCTGGTGAGGCGTCTGGAGCACAAGAGGAGCGGCTGAGGGAACTGGGACTGTTTAGTCTGGAGAAGAGGAGGGTGAG
>NW_008795041.1:774507-777195 GCF_000699145.1 Aptenodytes forsteri | reverse complement strand
AAACATTGGAACAGGCTGCCCAGGGAAGTGGTTGAGTCCCCATCCCTGGAGGTATTTAAAATAGGTGTAGATGTGGTGCTCAGGGACATGGTTTAGTGGTGGACTTGGCAGTGCTAGGTTAATGGTTGGACTTGATGATCTTAGAGGTCTTTTCCAACCTTAATGATTCTATGATTCTATGTAGCTAGTTTATTTAAGCAGTAGGAATTTCACTGTGAAGCATGAGGTTGGCCAGATGAGAATTGGGGTGGGTAGATGAGACAAATCTCCAAATTTAGAGTTAAATTCTGTGTATTCTGAATGGTCATACAAAACATGCCTTTTGTGCATTGTGCTTGTTTTGTTATAACCTCAAAAGTCTTTCTTCAATTTGTATGGACTTCCTTTGCTGGCTTGATTCTACATGTTGGTTGCTTCTTATATGGCTGTCATTACAGTGGCATTCTGGTCCCAGGAGGGTTTGGAATTAGGGGAACAGAAGGCAAGCTCCAAGCTATCTCCTGGGCAAGAACAAAGAAAAAACCTTTTCTTGGTAAGATTATTAGAGTCCAAATTTATTGTGTTTTGGAGGTGTATAGCAAGCTAATTGATTTGATTTAAAAAAAACCCAAACAACAAACACACACTAGGGAAGGATCCTGTCTTAGGGAAGTACGTGTGCTGTTGTGAATATTTGCCTTGTAAATAATGCCCAGGGTCATAGTCATGTACTACATCTGCTGTGTAGGAAGGAAGAAAAAGAGTGTCCCTACTCCAGAGGTTTTATTTGCTATATTCAAATTTTATTTGGAGAGTCTTTGCTTCTCATTGTAATTAAATCAGCATCATTATAGATATTAATCGGTGTGCAGAAAACATAAGTGTCTTTGGACACATTTGCTATATTAAATAATTTTTGTTGATTTACTGGTATATTTTATTATGGTAAAGTCTAAAGATGCCATCTGACCTATAAGCTAAGTGCTGTTTATGTAAGTGCCTCTAAAGTTTTGGTTCCTGCTCCATATTTCTTACAATTTTATAAGTGACTACTTTGACTAGTTGCCAAAGCAAAATTTGAATCTGGATATACACAGGCTTTCAGCTTTTGTTTGTCTTTATTTTTTTATTGGTAAAATAGATGGGAGGAAAAAAAATATTTTTGGGAGGGCTTAAAGCACATAATTGTGTCATGTGTATTTACAGTGTGCCAAGTTTGAAGAGTGAGTTTTACATTGAGCAGCCATTTTTGTTTTAGCTTTTTGGTAATTCTGTGTGTGTACACTGGGTACCAAGATTTCTAAGCAGTCAAGTTTAAGACAGAACAGCAAGTACTTTGTCAGTCCTGCTGTTTGTCCTGTTAAATTCTGGGGTTTTTGTTTTCTCTTCTAGGAGTTTGCCTGGGAATGCAGTTAGCAGTTGTGGAATTTGCAAGAAACTGTTTGAATTGGAAAGGTGAGCTTAGTATGCTAGTGTGAATATGATTTGCTTAAAAGAAATTTTATTCCATATGTGAAATGTATGTCTATTATTAGAACTATTATATAGATCCTATGATCATTAGGTACTTAGCTCTTGCAACCTGATCATTTTCAGCTAAGCACCCTGTACTACCTTTCTGTACAAGGGAGTAACTCTTACACAGATTGCTTGAAACCTGTTTCGTGATCTAAGGAGTGTAGGAGAAAATGTGCTTGCAGTTCACCTCTGTAGTCTCTTTCTGGAGTGCGCAGGTGGTGGGAGTAAAAAGTGAGAAGTGGTTTTCTCACTTGCTTTCATTAGTTGGAGTAGCCAAACCATAGCCACTGCAGTAGTAGTATGAAGAGATTTAGTTCACCAATGAAATTCTACTACTAAGAGCTGAGAGGACAAGGTTTTGGGAAGTAGGAAAGGGAGTGTGTGACTGAGGTCATATGCTTCCCATGCTTGCCTCAGAAGTGATGCAGTATGTGTTTCAACATACAAGATTGTAGCTTACATGCAGACAAGCCCTAAAATGCCACAGAACTGTTACAATGAGTTTGTAGTGCACATAGAACAATGGAAATGTACTATGTTTGTTTTGAACTTTGGTTTCAGATGCAAATTCTACAGAATTTGACCCAGACACAAAAAACCCTGTTGTAAGTACTGATTTTTTTTTTCCTGCATATGTTTTGTGAACATACATCTTTTGTTAAAAAGGGAGAAAGGGAGTTACCTCTGTGTAAGTTAAGGTCTATTATATTTTTACATGGTAGGACATGAAGAGGTGTCCGCTGTCCCTATTCAGTATTGTTTAAAAAGCTATTTTCTTTTAATAGTCCCTTGCCTTCACCTGCTTGCTTCTGTGGTTTGCCTTAGCTTTATTTTTGTAATTTTTCTAATAGTTTCCTTGGCTGTAGGCTGATGCTGGGAGTAGACAATAATGATTAGGTTGGCTTTACTAGAGAATAAAATATAAAGGGAAGCTGGAAAGTGTAGCACAAAGCTATTATCAAAATATAAATGTATATAAATATATATGTATATATTATATATGTGTGCATGTATATATAAAAAAAGTATATATTATATATGTGTGTGTGTATATATGTCTTCAGCATAAGAAAGACACGGACCTGTTGGAGCGGGTCCAGAGGAGGGCCACAAAAACGATCAGGGGGATGGAACACCTCTCCTCTGAAGAAAGGCTGAGAGAGTTGGGGTTGTTCAGCCTAAGAAGAGGCG
>NW_008795041.1:761083-773635 GCF_000699145.1 Aptenodytes forsteri | reverse complement strand
TCACTCAGGACAGGAGAGGTGGTGTGTTGCGTGGAGTTACTGGGTACCAAAGCCAGCTCAGGTCAGGTCACTGCTGCACTTGCACTGCTTCTTGTAAGGCTTGTCCTCCACTTGTTCGGGTGGTTCCTGCTATAGTAATTTCTATAACATGCAACTCAAATCATGGGTTACAACAATTTAAAGGTGTTTCCCTTACAATCTCCACCCCTGGTCCCTTTGGGCCAGGTTATAGGGTTTAACATTGCAATGAACTCCTCCCCTTGCTCCTAGCCTGGCTAGCAACAAGGGGTTTCTGCTATAGTAATTCCTATAACATGCAACTCAAATCATGGGTTACAACAATTTAAAGGTGTTTCCATTACACCTTTAGAGGTCTCTTCCAACCCAAACTATTCTATGACTATTCTATGATTCTATAAAAGGATAAGGATTATATGTAAAGCTGTAGAAAAATTCTTGTCTTTCCTCTATATAAATAGTATAAATAACCACTACACCCCTCCTCCCCCATGCATCTCTCAGTCCTCCTTTTGAGAAAAATTTCGGTGTTGTAGATATGACAGAGCTCTCTATCATATGCCAATGGTAGAATTTTAGAGTGGAGTTTTTCCAGGTATCTCCTAGTTCAGGAGAGTATGGTATCACATTGTCATAATAGTAAAACTTAAAAATGATCAGTAAGAGACAGTTTTTAAGAAAATGAAAAAGAACAGAAAACTATGTGTGAGAAATAAAGTAGTATCTTGGTGTAAGATGTAAATATCTGTTCTAGTGATAAATTAAGTGGGTTGCTCATAGTGACCTGCTGTTTCTGTATCAATTTCCTTCAAAAGAGTTTTGTTGGGATTTGTAAGTAAAATACATTTTTTCCACATCTGCTTAGTCTGAAACATGCAAATAGGAGTTTTTTAGAGCATTTGACCTGTTTGTCAAGGTTGTTTATATGCATAGGAGAGATAATCTAGTCTGAACTTTTGAAGGTAAATTAGAGACCTTCAGAGTTTCAGTGTGAGACTTGCTGCTAAAACTTGGTGGCGTTTGGAAATGTCCTCAGATGAACAAAGGTAAACTTTGCATTTGGCATCAAATTTGTGGGTTTGCTGTAGTAAGAGGTCTCTTCCTTCACCCTTCTTGAATGTATGCGAAGACATACTCTTTCCCTGGAGGGATCAATTTCATAATAGCAGTATGTTGTAAAATGTGAAAGATGTTGAAAGCTTACTGTAAATTTTTTGGGAAGCAAGAGTACAGGAGGCTGATTCTGGGGCATCTTTGTTTCTTGGGCTTTTTAGTGCCAGTTTTATTTAACTTCTCATGACTGCGTTTCAGCTAGTCACCTCAGGTACCTTTTCAGGATGCAGTCAGATCATCAGGAGGGGGTGAGTCACCCTGTGGAACTGCTGGTTTCTCTCTGTTATTCTAAGGGTTGTTCACAGTAGCTGGCTCCCATGCAGAGCTCCACACTTAGCTGAAGTGAGGAACGTGGATGCTTGTCTGCTGCAGCCCTACCGGCAGTTTTGTCTATTACAGAAATTGTAGTGTGTATTAGTACGGTGTATCTAGGACAAAATTTTATTCCACAAGTAATTAACTGATTGATTTGCAGTTTGCATTCAAGGGCAAGTAAGGTATATATGTTAGAGAAAATTATGCGGACATAAAATTAAGAAAACAATGGGGTGAATATGTGTGTCATAGAAGATTAATACAGTGTTTACAATTGAAGCAGTATGCTTGCAGTCCGTATAAAGGATATTCTTTTGTTCTGAGCTACATTAAGGTTCTGAAATTGGTTATTACTGGTGATATTTCAGCATCTTAATCTGATCTTTGACATCTTGGTTCTGGGCAAGAAACAGATGTAAATCATTCCAAGGGGGAAATTTACACTATCGATAATTATAACTGCTAAATAATCTGTCTTAGCAGAGTCCATCTTGTGCTAAAAACTGTTTAGATATTCTATATAATAACAAATCAATAAAGACAATTGGAAGAGAAGCAGATTAGCGAAGCTTGTGAACTACTGAACTGATGTAGATGTTTCATTATCCAAGAAAGTTAATTGGAAACACCGTATCAGCACTGATAATATCTTGTGATGCCACTGTGTCATTCAGCTGAGTGCTAACTTAGGACCAAAGCAGTGTACTTTTCTTTTGGTTCCTGCTCCTTTGGAAACTGAAGGGGGAGAAGACAACCTCAATGATTCTATGATTCTATGATTCTATGGTGAGGCAGTAGTTCTATTTCCTTTTATTTTTAAGAAGGAGGAAAAAAGACAAAAGTTCAAATCTGTAGTTTGGCAGGGGAACTCGGGGGCAACCATAAAATATGCAGCTACTTACATCCCTTCTTAATTTGCTAAGCACTCAAATACTCAGAACTGTACTCACCAAAGTTAATAGTTTCTTCTAAAGTGCATATAAAATATCTTGGTCTACTTTGCTTTCCTTTTGTCGGCATCAATGGAAATTTGAACCTTTTTTATTAGAAATAAAAACTGAGATTGTCAAGTAAACATGTAACTCACAATTAGGCTTCCAAAGGAAAAACAGGTGGCTGAAATAATGAGAAATGATATTACTGGCAACTGTTTCTCAATTAAAATAACACAAGTTATTGTACTATAGAAGAGCATTGTCTGCATTAATAAAAAGTTTTGAGCCTCGTAAAAGGTTTTTATGTGATGAGGCAATTGTGACTTGTTCTGTTTTGAACAATAATTCAGTTATGCATACATAACTGAATGTGCAAATGTAGAGAGTTGCCTGCAATGCTGAATATCTGTTTCATTTTAGCTGTTCATCTATTTCTACTGACTATCATTACAACAATGTTGCTCAACCTGGGTTCTGCAAAAGCACCCATCAGTAACTTCATATAGGAGGGAAACCCTGTATAACCCTGTATTGCTTGTTTTGGGGAATATTGATATCAATTATATTGGCATGTAAATGACTGCAAGTATTGTAGAGTTAAGATTTCAAATACCTTGGGAAAAAATAGTAGTCTCTGAATACAAAAAATGGAAGTTAATGACTTAATAATGTAAAACAGGCAAAATTGTGTTTTTAAAATACTGTAGGGGGGAAAAAAATCCCTAAAACTGAATATCTGTGATGAAAACTTGAAGGAAATGAGACCTAGAATTTGAAAATGTTAATAAGCTGTGATTTATTAGCTGTGTTTGAGAGATTTTAAGTTGCTATTAGATATTTTCGTTTAGGCTTAAGTTACAAATGTGTGGTCTGAAGAAAAAAAACCAAAAACCTCTGATATGGCAGTTATCTGTATTCACCAGACCATACCATTTACAGTGTCAAAATACCACTTTAAGGTTTTGGCTTCAGTTTCCCTTTAACACGGGTTTGATTTCAGTAGGGAAAATGAGGTAGGTACACGAGCACTGATCACAGTCCCTCGAGTCCTTGATCTCATCTTGGTTTATTATTTGCAGGTTATGTTCCCATCATATATTCTTAAGCTTTCTGCTTTACTTTCTAGCCTTTTGGATAATAATGACAGGTAAATTGTTACTGTTCTTTGCAGGAAGATAGCTGTTCAGAAAAGTAATGTATTTGCTTGAGAGTAGTGATTAGTATGAGTTTTCTGTTGCAAACGATAATTTTAAAATTAATTCCTTTAAAGGGAAACTCTGTAGTCTGTGAACTGCTAATGAACTGGATTCACTGGATGGCAAAAGAGTTATTTGTTTTGTTCCATATCCCTCGTCTTCCTCTACTATTAAAGTTAGATTTTTTTTTTTTTTTTTCTTTTTGGATGAGCCTTTTAGTTATGTTCTTCATCAATTTTATTGCATATGCATCTAATACTGTTCTGGAAAAAAAAAAAAAAAGACTCTCCAGAAATAATCCTAATGCACTTTTTTTTTAATTTAAAAAAGCTAATTTTAATTGTGACTGTTGTTCTTCATGTCCTATTGCATCTTGTGTAGGATCATGAAACTTCAGATACTGCACTGGGTAAAATAAGTGCATTTTCTAGGAACTCAAGAAATTGTGCAGAAGTATATTTTGCCAGTAGGTGACACTCTTATAACATGTTTGTTTCTTGATGCCCACTTTTCCTATTCAGGATGTCAGTAACCTGATTGAATTAAAAAGTTTCTAAGGTTGTCTAAGAGATGAAAAGAAACATATGTCCCACTTGTGCAAAAGCACCTCTTAAAACTCTGTGATTTTACTTGTGTGTAAAGTAGCTAATGTAGCTTAGTAAGGAGATGTGTGTGGGGTATGTTTAGTTTTGAAACCAAAGCATATTGTTAATTTAGAATATTTTTTTTTCATAAACCAGAAAAAAGTAATAAATATTAGATTTTCTTGGTTTTACGATTTTCTTGTCTTTGCTTCCAAGAAACATAACACATTTTAACAACAGAAGGGTTTGTGTAAAAGAATGGCCCAGGAGCCTGTTAGAACATTCATATCATGTTTAAATATCATAATTTTTGAGGCTTCTATTCATGCATCACTGATGTGGAGTACTTTATTCCTCATTTCATGGACAGGAAATTCAGGGATAGGAACCACTGTAGTATGGGATCTTGAATGCACTTGATAGGCTTTGCAATTAAGTTGAGTCTTTAAGTCCTTAGGTAACTCTGAGATTTAACTGATTTATCAGGATAATGGATGATGTTGGTGTTAAAATTCAGTCCAAAATTCCAAGTTCTCTAGTAGGATTAGTGCCTAATCCACTGAATTGTCTTCAAAATTTCCATTCTTCTCATTTCTCTTCTTTTTCACTGATTTCCTCTTAAAGTAAATAATAATGCCCATGAATTACATGTGTGGAAGTACATATGTCACAGGAAATCATGCAATGAAAAGGTTAAAACTGCACCAAATAAATGTAATGAATGTTTTAATTGCAACAGCAATCGCTCAGTTCCTATAAATACTTGTATTCCCACATTTACAATAGTCATAACAAAAAAAGTACATACTTAGGTAAATATAATTTAAAATGAACATGTAATGTTACACTCATACTTAGCACTGTTAGATTGTTATTGAAAATAACTACTTTATGTTTTAAAAATTTGAACTGTTTACCGTCTGGAAGTGCCGCCTTACGTGAATGATGAAACTCAACTGGGAGAAGTATTGGATAGTATTGTCACATCTTTCCTTTTGTGTGTTTTAGAAACCTTTTGATTTGAATTGCTCTGGAGGTCAAAATAATAGCTCAGGTAAACCAGGGTTTGTGAAACGACACTTTCTCAAATGTAGAGTGAAATAGAAACAGGTAGTTCTGAAATAATTGTGAGGCAGCTTAGCTGGAAAGCGCGGCTAGCGAATGTGCAGGAAACACAATACAAGACATACTTCGTTATATGTCAAATCTTTATTCTGTACGTTTTAAAATTGTAACAAATCTGTGGGTTTAGGTGTACATACAATGTACATGACCACCAGGCTCCTCCTCTTCAAAGCAGTGATATTCATTCTTGCAGATGCCTTATTGTCCTGTACCAGTTATCTTTTTTACAAATACTTATGTATTCCCATTTAAAATAGTCATAACAAAAAAAGTACATACTTAGGTAAATATAATTTAAAATGAACATGTAATGTTACACTCATACTTAGCACTGTTAGATTGTTATTGAAAATAACTACTTTATGTTTTAAAAATTTGAACTGTTTACCGTCTGGAAGTGCCGCCTTACGTGAATGATGAAACTCAACTGGGAGAAGTATTGGATAGTATTGTCACATCTTTCCTTTTGTGTGTTTTAGAAACCTTTTGATTTGAATTGCTCTGGAGGTCAAAATAATAGCTCAGGTAAACCAGGGTTTGTGAAACGACACTTTCTCAAATGTAGAGTGAAATAGAAACAGGTAGTTCTGAAATAATTGTGAGGCAGCTTAGCTGGAAAGCGCGGCTAGCGAATGTGCAGGAAACACAATACAAGACATACTTCGTTATATGTCAAATCTTTATTCTGTACGTTTTAAAATTGTAACAAATCTGTGGGTTTAGGTGTACATACAATGTACATGACCACCAGGCTCCTCCTCTTCAAAGCAGTGATATTCATTCTTGCAGATGCCTTATTGTCCTGTACCAGTTATCTTTTTTACAAGCACCACAAACTCATCAAAGCTGACACTTCCATCATTATTTTTGTCCAACGATTTAATTATGTTATCAAGTGAGAATGAATCCTGTTTTTATAGGAAAAGAATTAAAAAAAAAAAAAGAAATAAATAGATTGCCATGACTATTTTCCTATGAGGAATATTGCCAAGAAGTGATGCAGTCAGTGTTACTTAACAGTGTTACTGGTAGTGTATTTACCAGTTTTTCTGGTTAAACTAGAAATACAGTGCCTGCTATCCCCTGCCAAAAATGTTAACAAAGATACGATAACCATTTGAGAAGTATCAAGTGTTACTCAGACAGGTTACTTCAGTCTTGTGGGTAAATTTGGAATTTAGGAAATGGAGCAGGTGGAATAGCTGCAGCATGTACATAGTTGCCAATAAAAATTAATGTGCATACCACCTACTGCTTTATTAGGTACTAATTTGGGCCCTGCATACACTATTTGAAAACATTTTGCTACTTTCATTAGACTTTGGACCTGAGAGTGTCTTTCCCTCCCCTTTTCCCCTTTTTACTAGGAATACCGTATTTACTGTTGAAAAATTCTTGCTAATGTATTAAATCTAGTTTAGATTATAGCTCCTTTTATTTGTCAAGTCTGGTAATACAGTGCATGTAACATCCTGATGCAGTGAGTATTCTGATAACATCCCTGATCAGGTTAGTTAAATAATATAAACCCAATTTATAATTTAAATTTTTAGAATGTTTTCTTTCTTCATATTTTATGTCTACGCATGTTTTGTAATGTCCTGTCCTGCTTTTACGTTGATTTATTATGGTGCCATATATTTCTGCAAACAGAGTAGATGCCTGAAAACGTCTGCTATCCAGACAGAAAACATCAGTATTGCTTTTCCTGAATACTTCCATTTCCTCATATCTGGGAAAATGAGTATGGTGCTAAATTGTCTACAGCTAATATAAAAATCATAATATTTCTGAGTTTGCTGTCACATTTCCTATTAATTTTTGGCAATTAATTTCTGACATGTTTTTTAAGGGAAAAACACCTTTCTGTTTTATTAGTGTGGGATTTTTTTTTTTTTTTTAATTAGCCACTTCATGTTAATGAAATGACTAAAATGGATTACTGTAGTTCTTAAAATACTGGATTTTTCTATTGAGGTGCAACTTCTTTCAGACCTTTAGCAAAAGTTGCTTTTGTCAGCTATCCAAAACACAGTATTTAAGGGTTTGTCTAGCATAAGAATCTAAATTGAGTACTAATCCAGTTCAGGAAAGGTCTGGCAGAGAATAGATATGAAATCAGAACCTAGATTTTTTCCAGCTACAGGAAATGGGTATTTCTCTCTCTAGCTTGGTGGCATCTTTTCTTTACTTGGCATCTTTCTGGAATGGCAAACCTTCTTTTATTTTGTGATGGTGGGAACTTAACCTAGATAGAAATTGGCTCATGTCTCTTACTTTTAAATTTGTCCTACTGATTTTCTTGGTTTATAGATTTTTCTATATGTTTTCTAGATTCAAGATTTATTATTTAGACTGAAACAAAAAATATTTTATAAGACTCAGATGCAATTTTCTAGGTGAAATTCAGCTTACATAAAAAAACCCAAACAAAACAGCTTCTTAGATTTTTGCATTTTATTTCATAGGGCTTTGTTATAAACTGCCTACTCAGATATCTGTTTGGAGCTACTGTTCATTGAATGTGAATGAAGTTTTATCAGATGACCCTTATTTAAGGATTATTTATGGAGTCAGTGAAACCATTTGGGCACAATAATCTGCCTTGCAACATCATTGCCTGTATTTCCTTTTCCTTTTTCCTATCCATTTCACAGGAAGCACAGTGAATATAATAAGAGTGAAACTTACCTTTAGGTACTGTGCGAATTGATTCTGAAGTAGATTTTTCAGCCCACCGATGGACAGTGCACTGGTGCTACCCTCCATTAAAGCATACTGGGTAAAATACTTCAGAAGGTTATCACTGAGTAAATGTTCCATGTTTCTCAGATGTTGTCTGAAGAACTGCATGGACAGTGCACTGGTGCTACCCTCCATTAAAGCATACTGGGTAAAATACTTCAGAAGGTTATCACTGAGTAAATGTTCCATGTTTCTCAGATGTTGTCTTGAAGAACTGCAAACAAAGCAGACAATAACAATCCTGTGCATCAGAATTTTGAAATACATCTGACACCCTGTTCATTGGTTTACTAACCATGTGAAATGGTTAATACTTAACCTAGATGAAAAAAGGTTTGTTTTTTTTTTTCCCTGTAAAACTGGATCAGCTCTACCAAGAAAAAAAATAATTGAAGTTAGGTTCAAAGATTTGAAACACCCAATATGTTTAGGTTTTGCTTACCTCACTCAAAATCCAGAGCTTTCAAATATATCCAGCAGAAGTGAGAGTCTCAGACTGGGGCAACCTTTATAGTTGCTTGCATGCTCCACCCTAATTATGAAACTAGCATTTGTCATTGAGTCAGTACACTAGTTTTATTGTGTTTTCAGTAGTGAAAGAAATAGAGAAATAGCAGTAGAAATGAGTAATATTTTTTTTTTCTCTCTGAAATGTGTCGGCATCAGCATCCACCACTGCACTCAATGTAGGTTTGCTTGATCTTTGTAGGCCATCCTGGGGAGGTTTTCTCTCTTAAATTTCTGTATTTTACACTTCAAGTTGTACCACACCCAAAGAAGCCTGAAAAAGGCTCCTATGGGGATATGTATAGCATTTGTTATTATAATGGACTTTTGGAAAATGGTAAGTAGAAATTTGTTTTTAAAAGATCCAGATATATTAATAAAATATGAAGAAGCTACTTGCCCTTTGTGTGAGTTGGTAATCACCAGTGCCAAAGCCAGTTCTCCAAATTTCGTGCTATTTCTTAGCACAGGAGAGTGATAAATTTGCTCTGGGATAAATTATTGGTTGCTACTATTAAGAATCAAAACACTCCATGATGGGAATGGAAAAAGACTGAAGCATTCTAAATGGGAAAGGTAAATCTAAGGTTCTGAAAAACGGTTCCTTCTTGGGAAAACCTTTATAACTGAGTATCGTGTTCTGCAGGTTCAGAAATCATGTTCCGTTGATGGTCTATGGGCATTTTTGAGTGATATTCAGCCTGTGGTTGATGCTTCATGACCCAACACTGCTGGTTTTGCAACTTCTGAGTTACTGGCTCTGGCTGTGGTTTCTACATGTGGTTTCTAATCTGCTTGGTCTGCTGTTGTCATTTTTTGGTGCTTAGCTCCAGGCTCACTTACTAGATCTTTCACCCTGTGCATCACTTATTGAGAACCAGTCATCATTGCATCACTTACAACTCTGAGCCAAGAGCTTTGTGGGTCTGTAGGAGATGGGTGGGTTGGAAGGGGTGTTTTTGGAACTGCAGGTGTATGGGTCTAGGGTTCCATGACAGGTAAAGTAGGAGGCTTCCTGAGAAGTCTAGGCAAGCTTTGCTGGATGAATCATGTAGATATATACCTTGCATTAGCAGCCTGCTTGCATGTACTTATACTCACTTCCCAAAGTGTCAGAGAGAGGAGTATTAGAAGAGTCCTCCAGAGATCATATAATTCATTCTTCCCTTTGCCCTAGAGTGGGATCATCAGTATTTATGTTGAATGTCTGCTTAAGATATTCTTAAGTGCCTTAAATAATGGGGACTCCACAACCTCCTTGTCTGGTTCATTCCTTGTGGTTCCTTATCTTACTATTAGACAGTATTACTAATGTCCACATGTCTTGCTGCAGTTAAGCCCTTTGCTTCTCCTGTCTCCACAGATAGGGAGAACAGACCTCTCGTCTTCCTTCTTAAAATGGCCTTTAACATGTCAGAGAAATCCCCTGTCCTCCTTTTTTGGTTCAGAAATCCTTGCTAGTTTAGTCTTCCTTTGGGAGTCCTGCTTCTTGGATCTACTCATCTTTTCTTGACTTTCTCCAGTTGGTTCCCATCCTGCTTGAGATGCCATGTCCAAAGCTGTACAGCTTGTTCACCACTCTGGGCGCTCATGGTGTTGCAGATTTAAATAGTGCCTGAAGCACTTGGTTGATGAGGAGAACCTGTATGTCATTTTACAAGGAGGTGGCAGGCTATAGGTCTTCAATAGTGGAAGACTTTGTCAAGTTTCTTGACGCTTTATTTCAAGCTTGTTGTGGGGAGGACAAATACACTGATTTCAAATTCAGCGCAAAAGCTTGGCATTAGCTTGAGGGTCAGAGAACTGGGGTCAGGCATCCCCAAATCTTTGTCCAATCCAACTGAGGGATGAAGCTGGAAATGCACTTTCTCCTGTGTTTGCTTTTTGGCTCAACAGAAAGTCAGGAGCTGCTGTTGTCATCACTAGCAGAACCTCTACTGCTGCTACAGTAGATGGTGGTAGCAGTGCAAGCAAGTCTGGGAGTCCTGGTCTAGAATGCATTGTATGGGTTAGGGCAAGTCCCATACACCAAGCAGGGGCGTGAGCTCTGTGGTCGTTTATGACAATAAGATAATCATAAGTCCTTTTCTCTTCCTCTTCTTTCCACAAACAAAATGAAAAACAAACATCTATCTCTTTTTCCTTCCATCCTGTTTTCCACCTTTGGTAGATGGTGCAATTTTAGTAGTAGTGCATGACCAGGTGATCTGCAAAGGCTTCTGCTCCCCGTCTGCTAATTCTCCTTGCCTACAGCTCCTGCCTGCGGTAGCCTCACCACGCTTACTGCTTTATCCCTTTTGGAAGCAGTGTCAGGAAGCTGGTGTGCCTGATGTGTATTGTTGACATTACAGTATTTGCAAAACTTTTTTTAAGTATTCAAATGACTTGTCTTTACTTGTACCAAAGGCACCTCCCTGTCTTGAAGATGTAGTAGTAAGATGCTTAGTAGTATGGAAGAAGAATTGCATTTCGAGGGATCACAACTCAAGGAATTCAGCACATTAGCCTTGCTAATTTATTAAGGGTTCGTTAAAGAACACCACCTAATTGCAAAACAGCATAACTAGTTTTACTGAAACATCTTCCCATGGAAGTGAGAGACCAGTGTCTGGAAATTTAGGTGACCTGCTCAAGAGTTGCACAAGAGTTGCATGTCAAATCTGGGGATGAATCCAGTCTCCTCAGATCAGCTTTATTCACAAGGTACTGTAATCTGTAAGAGGCTATCTGCATGAGAGAGTGGCAGAGTTGGGATTTGTAGTTTGATCTCCCAACTCTTTGTCCTCTTCTCTCTCATTTAGACCGCAGTGCCCTCCTCCAATAATTTGTGTGGCATCTCTGAACTCTGTATCGGAATCAGCAACAGAACTCAAACAGGCCCCAGTACACTGTCTTTGCCAGAAGACCCCTTTGTAAGACATAAGTGCTATTCTGAGATAGGTACAGTTTATCCAGCAGAACCCAGCAATGGCAGAATGATATCCAGGGGTAAGGAATTCTGGACGCTGACCAAGAATTTGAACAAAAGTAGAGGAAGATAATATATTACTGTTGCCACTATTAGACGACGTGTGACTAGCAGATAGCAGCATTTATCTATGCTGAAGAACAGCACTTGGTATGAAGCTTTGATGTCTGTGCAAGCTGACTCTCAGTGTAGAAGCAGCAGTCCATATTTGGTTACAGTGTTTTGCTGCTCTTTCTTGGATGTATGAATATATATCGTTCCTGCAGTTTATGACATAATTCAATTGGGTTTGCCCTGGGCTAGAGAAATCATGTTAGTAAGCACCGTATCCTTTTGGAATTGACATTTTTATTGTAGCTTAGATACAAAGCCATTAGCAAAAAAAGAACTAAGTTGATGATGTGTTATAAGTCTGTTTAGGGATGCACATCACATACATGTCCCTGTGATGATTGTGTGTCATTTTCTTTCAGTGATGGTGCCTGCAGATTCAATTTACTCAGAATTAACTATTGCTGAGTATTGCCCTAGTAAACTGGTTTGCTGACGTATTTGGAGAAGGCAATTCCAATCACATTGGAGGGTAATAGAATACAAGTTGCAGGGATGACTGAAGTTTGGGCACCACTGCTAGTGGTAGGAGTGGTGAAGCTTATGGCGTCATGGTCACACGGTCTTCATGGCCTGTGTGAACCTCATGAGGTTTAACAAGGCCAAGTGCAAGGTCCTGCACCTGGGTCGGGGCAACCCCCGGTATCAATACAGGCTGGGGGATGAAGGGATTGAGAACAGCTCTGCCAAGAAGGACTGGGGGGTACTGGTGGATGAAAAGCTGGACATGAGCCAGCAATGTGCGCTCGCAGCCCAGAAAGCCAGCCATACCCTGGGCTGCATGAAAAGAAGCGTGGCCAGCAGGTCGAGGGAGGTGATTCTGCCCCTCTCCTCTGCTCTGGTGAGACCCCACCTGGAGTACTGCGTCCAGCTCTGGAGCCCTCAGCATAAGAAAGACACGGACCTGTTGGAGAAGGACCAGAAGAGGGCCACAA
>NW_008795041.1:718555-760342 GCF_000699145.1 Aptenodytes forsteri | reverse complement strand
GTAAGGAAGAAATTTTTTACGCTGAGGGTGGTGAAACACTGGCACAGGTTGCCCACAGAGGTGGTGGATGCCCCATCCCTGGAAACATTGAAGGTCAGGTTGGAGGGGGCTCTGAGCAACCTGATCTAGTTGAAGATGTTCCTGCCCACAGCAGGGGGGTTGGACTAGGTGACCTCTAGGGGTCCCTTTCAACCCAAACTATTCTGTGATTCTATGCATGTTTAATGATGGATTAAGTGGGATGGTAACTCAGGTGCTATGTCTTTTGCCCTTGTCACATCCTTCTTGCCACCATTGATGGCTGAATGGTATGTGAATCTGCTCCTTGTTTACCTTAATGTGCTGGACTATAAATGGGGTTGGTCTACAAGTGGATTTCTATGCCATTCACTGACACTGTTGGAAAGGACAAGGCATCTTCCACAGGGGTGGGGCTGTCACCTGAGGGTAGCAACTATCTCAGTCATCCTGTTTAATCCTCTGCTGATGGGTTAACACCCTAACCCTCCAGTATTTTTCCACCTTCTATGGTGTATTTCATTGTAGCAGCACCACTGTTACTTGTATGTGAGCCCAACTGCTTTAAAGCTACTTGAGGAATGTCTATGAGGCTTATGTTACAGCCTGACCGCAGTATAGAAATGTCTACTGTCAAGGTGAAGTTGGCTGTAATTGAGAACATATATTTGTGGATGTTGTGCATTTGGGAAGAAAGAGCAGGAGGTGTTTTGTGCTTAGTATTCACTTATTTCTACTTGTATACTGCTTGTGCATCATCTCTAGCTTCCAGACATCAGTCACTAGATCAAAGCCCTTTGTTAACTTTGGTTACTTTCTGGAGTGGAAGTGAAGAAAGATGATGGGACAATTTAAGTAAATTGTGCTGGATTAAGGGCTCTGTGGAACATATGATTCCTTATCTGATTTGCAAAGAAATCTTGCACAGGTGTCAAGTGAGTTTGATTTCTTATTGAGTAAAGAAGCAGAGCAGTATTTGTATAGAACTAATACTAGTATAAAGAATGTACATGTGTTTATGCCTGTTGTAAAATACCAATCCCCATGCTGCATCTGAAGTTAAATATGGGATAAATACAAGAGATCAGTAGGAATACATTTTTTGAAATAGTTGTACTGTAGATAATTTGCAAATGATAAAAGGAAAGCCATGGAGATGCAGATGTCTGCTGCTACCACGATGCGTGTTCATTTTGGCTATAAGGGCTTTGGTGAGTTCTGCAGAGAATCAGTCCTGCAACTGCAGTCCTCTTCAGACATTCTTGCACCCTCTGCAAAAAGGAAAAGGCTTTAAAGTTGGGATACTGATAGTCCGTCTACTACATGGGACCTTTTTCAAGGTGTACGTTGGCAGATGTGGGAACTAACTCTCTAGTGCAAATAGGGGAGTTGTGATAGAACTTTTCAGTGTTGCCAGTGCCATGTGTTCTTACTGTCAGGCTAGGAGGAGACAAAGGACCAGACCGAGAGGGAAGGAACATCCACTTAACAAATCTTCTGAAAAAGATCAAATAATTATGGGTGAGAAGTTCGGCAAACTGCTCTACAGCCATTGTAGAGAACCTGGCATTGCTTTGAGGTATGGAACTGTTAGATGGAAGTTGAGGATGGATTGTAAAATCCTTTATGTGTTACAGGTGATGCATTCCTTATGTTAAAATTGCCATTGTTTGTAAAACCTCCAGTGGTGACATGTTAAAAGGGTTGTCTCATCTCACAAATTAAACTTGAACTATATGGGTTATCCTGACAAGAGTTTGTTCCAGGCCCTCCCTTGTTGTACTATGACATATACCTAATGAGACGTTGAAGGTGTCTCCCTGAACAGGACTGGGTGTGGCTGCTACACAGATGGATGATTTAATACGATGCGTTGTTTGTAGTCAGCTTTAAATTGGTGATGTGTTATTCATTGTGGCTGTATGTGTCAGCTTTTGCTGTCATATGTACACATCTGGCAGACAAACTATTATATTGCTGAAACTCCTTGTGATGTAGATACTCTGTGCTACACGAGACAGTTTTGAGGGAGAACGTATTTCAAGAAGAGGTTTTATCCTTCCACTTTCTGAACCTTGGCTCATGCAGCAGTGCAATAAGGTCGTTACTGCCACAGCTGAAATTGACAGTTAGTGTAATCGCTAAAACCCTAAAACTTTTTGTTCCTTCCTAAACTCGGATTTGTTTTTTGGAATTCTTAAGAGTGCTCAAAAATGCATAAATCTCCATTCCAGCAAGGCACATATGGATTTACAGAGGAGTGACGTTTTGTTGAGTATGAGGTAGGGCGAAGTAAGTATAAGTAAGGTAATGCTGTACAAGGGGCACTAGCAAGTTTGTTATTTCCCTGGTGAGATTAAGTCTTCTTTCAGATGTCCTCTGACCTTGGAGATGCCTGCACTCTCTAGATGTCTCAGCTGTATCTAAGAAGCCTTCTTCATCCTGAAAATGAAATCGATGAGGAGAGATAGAATCGAGTTCTGTAGTTTGTTTTCAAAGCATTGTTGCTGCTCTTAGCAATGCAAACATGATGGACTGTTCAAAAGAGGTCTAGAGGTGTACCTAATAAACCACATAACATAGGAATTACTTGGCACTAAAATCCCAAAGTGTGAAGATACTAGTAAGAAACTCCTTTGCCCAGCTTTCTTCTTGCCTAGAAATACCTATAATCTGTTTTCAGGCAAGTCCAGGACTACTGTCTGTCAATGTAATAATCCAGCACAATCCTACTAGGGAGTCAAGAAATGACACATCTGGTTGTCTCGATCCTGGAAGGGCCTAATCCATTATGTATTCTTACAATTTATTTAATAAGATTTGATAGAAAGGGGCCTGATATAATGTGAGTTAGTGACGCTTTCTTTTAAAGCAAGCCTACAGCTTGATAATGGTATGGTGATGTGATAGGATACCCTTGATTTTCTTTGCGTGCACATGGGGAAGATGAGGAATCCTGGGTTCTGGCTTCTCTGTCTAAAACAATTTCGCCTTTTACATTAAACAGCAGGAGCTGGGAGAATGAGTATTCTGAATTTTTGACCACATGGGCCAACGTGCACTCTTGCGTGGATGTCTTTGTACACTGGGTAGGGACAGTGGGCCCTCGGCACAGTTACAATGCTCAAGCCCCTAGAAATCGGGCACTGAGGTCTTTTATCAGAATCGTGCTGCAGTGACCCTCTAGGTCACTGTGACTCTGCTGCAGCTGTACTGGCCTCGCTGCTGAAGTAGAAGGGAATTATTGGGACAGTGCCACAATACTGAGTAAAGGTGCTTGTGCTAGGAAATGACCACCTGCTTTCCTCCAGGAACAGGTAAGTTTGGGGAAAACAGCAGCAACCATGAGAGGTGCTCTTAGGGAAAAAGAAATGGAGGTCATTTTGCAAGGTTTCTTTGGTTGCAACCTCTGAATCTCTCTGTTCAATTTCTTTACCTTCAGCACTCTGTAAGAACAACTAGATCAGCCTCGCTGGCCTGGTCAGACTCAGAAGCGTAAAATGCGGAGGCAGAGAAATAAATAGCATAGTGTTAAGAACCTTGGAGCGCTCTCTCTGATTCAGAAAAAGAGGCGCTTATATGCACTGGTTGAGCTCCAATAGTTGCTAATTCTCAGTCAGAAGTCTGCAAGTGTGCTATGCCATGTAAAATCAGATTATTAGTGGTATTCTTTGATGCATTTCATTATCAATGTGAAACAACAAAAATGACGTTACGAAGTAACGGCTTTACCTTTGGCATACAAATCCCTCATCTGTTAGCACTTTGATATGTTGATTTGTAGATACAATAGATATTTGCTAAATTCTTTCCAAAGGAAGACTGTCAAAATGTTGTTTAAGTAAATTACCATGAATAACTTTGTTTCAGTTCTCTCTGATATGAGAATTTGGGACAATGGAAGCAAAAGGCTGCTAGAGAAGTCTCCCTCCCCCCGCCCCTTCTTTTGACCAAGTCAAGAGTTACCCTGGGACATGAGGGAAAACCAAAGATTAAATCAGAGGAAACTAATCAGACATATGAGAAGAGTAGCTGTTGTCTAACTAACAGTCTAGAGCAATCAGTTTATGTGATTATGGCCTATTGAAAGAAATGAACCTATTGCTACTTAACAAGAACTGTAGTCAAGAAAGGATATTGCTTGTGTACCTAGCTTAATTTCAGATTTTCTAATTACCTAATGTGATTACTAAATCAAAGCCAAATTATAATAAATTCAGTAAGTAACAGCAGTAGTAGTTTGGAAGTTCTCAGTTTACACAAGTGCATCAAATGAGCAGTTTATAAACAACTGTAAAACAGAACTTCAGAGAAGTAGATTTGCATTTTGTTATAAACTGAAATTAACAAATTACTCATGTCAGTCATAACTCATTTCTCAGTTGTGCTAGTGAGGAACCTGACTGTCAATTAAGTTGAATTTAAGATTCAACCTTAGAGCCAGTTTCATTTATTTTAGGTTAGTGACTAGTCTTGCTTTCAACGCAGAAAGGCTTTGCTTTTTGCTTTTCTTTCTTTCTTGTAATACACCAAAGTTCACAGCTAAGCTGTAACAAATTACAGCTTTAACAAGTTTCTTAGGGTTCAGCACCCAGAGCGGAGAGGATTTTATAAGAAAGTTTTAAGTGTCTTTAGCTTGTAAGGGTGTGCACCAGGTGCCATGTGGAGCTCAGCCTTAAGGCTAGCATCAATTTGGAACAGACCTGTGTAACCCCAAGATACAAAGGCCACATAGCATGCACAGGTATGTCAGAACTGCCAAAGCATCAAAAAAGGAGAAATACTGTTTTTCCTCTGAGACATTACTGAAGTTGATTTTTCCCACCACCTCTGCATACTCACCTTCTATTGTCCCTTGCATCCTAGGATTAAAAAGCCCTAATATCTAGCTATGAAGAATCTGGAATTATACATTTGAAAAATAATGAAAATGTATAAAACCACTTGCTGATTATTGCATTGCAGCTAAAAAATAATATAGATTTAACCAGCTGTTGCTTCCATTGCGATTATCATTTGGCCTGGCTAATTACAGAGGGCCTGATCAGAGACGTAATGTGCCATGAAACTATTAACATTGGTCTTCACTGATGAGAAGGAAGCCCAACAGTTGCCCAAGAGCCTGGCAAAAATACCAAAGCCTCAGTATTGCTCAATCTGTAAACTGAAGAATAAGTTTTGACAAATTACAACAGACATGCTGTGTCTGCAAACACCACAGATCGGCAACCATTGCTTTCTTGCACAGCTTGACTTTGTGCAAAACTTTTTTGTCTTGTGGCAGAAAACTATTCTAAACTTTCTCAAAATAATCCATTTTAAGTAGAGATAGAGTTCTCGCAAGGTTTGTGTTGTCTTGCTGCTTCTCTCACTGTGAATGTGGAATTGTAAGTCATGGTATACAGAAATGATATGAATTCTGTAACACCAAATGAATTACCATTTTTTGAAATTCAGTATCATTAGCAACATTATGTGGTGAATATATTAGCACCTTCTCACCCAACTTAACTGTTTTTTACCTGTGTTTTCTGAGCTGGAACTTAAGTGACAAGACACATTTAATCATCTCTGTCTTCTTGGGGGCATTAGAGAGCCAGTACTTCAGCAAACAACTGAAAAAGTTTCTAAAAATTCTTTCGTCAGTGGATTTATTTAATTTCTTCTTCATTCCACCATGTCCTTGCGAACTCAGCAAAACCTGAAGTTTGAGTGACAAGTAGCACTGGGAAGACCTTTATTTGAGATAACAAATTAAAAGGAAAGAACCCTGCTTCCCTCTTAGAACCCAGATTGAACTGATGAAATATATTTGTGAACTAAGCACACCTATGGTTATATCACAGGTAGGCAATGCGTTTGGTGTTCTCCGGTGCATTTTATGGTATCACCTTTACTTAAGAAAAGCACACTGGGTCAGACCACAGCTCCATCTAGACCAAAGGCCCATTTGGCCCATCACCTGTCTCCATTGTCATCTACGAGTGATTATCTGGGGAAAAATATAGTAGAGCAGGTGTACAGTGATGCTTCCCCAGTATATTTTCTGGTTTCCTACAACTTCTGGCTCAGATGTTTTCAAGCCAGAGAAGACTGGAAGACCTAAACTGCACAGTATAAACTGTGGCCAGCACAGACATAAGAAGTGTTACAATCATCTCCTCTGTTGTGGTCTTTCTTCCTTTTGTAATTGCTAATAATGTTGAATGCTTTTGACTGTTACTGAGTATTGAACTGATATATTCCTAGAACCATCTATTGTAGTCTCAAGGTCCCGTTCCCAAGGGGCTGTGATCAGCTTAAAGCCTGTAACTGTGATGTGAAATTAAGCTTGTTTTATCCCCTGTGCATGGCTTTATATTTGATTCTGCTGAATTTCACCTGACATTTTAATCTTTGATCACTCAGTTTCAGAAGGTCCTTTCGTGATTCTTTGTAGTAAGCCCTCATCTTTATTACCCTCAGTAAATTAGGTGTCATCAGCAGGCTGTCACCTACTGTTCATTCTTTTTTCTTTTTATCAAATAAGTTGAATGTACTATTCCTTGAGCCTTGTTCAATTCTACTAGTGACTTTCCTCCACTGCGAAAAATAGCATTCTTCTACTCTTGTACTTTATCTTTTAACTGTATTTTGTGTGTGTTTAATCCCATAGCTGCTTAGTTTTTTATAAGTCTTTGATGACATGCCTTACATGCCTTTCTAACATGTTAGAAATCAAAGTGGACTTTGGTTATCAACCAAATCTCCCTTATCCATGTACTTTTCCTCTGAAGAAGTTCAGTAGCTAGGTGACAGAGAGACAACCTCCCTTTACAGAATCTTTGTTGGCAGTGTCCCAACCTGTCATAGCTGCCCAGGTGCCCCCTACTTCTACATTTTTGTTAAAGGTTCTGCTAGGTTGCCTGGCATGGACATCAGGTGTTTCAGACTATAGGTCTCTGTATCTCCTTTGAAGCATTTGCCACTTCAGAGTCTTTGGGTGACAAGGCTGATGAGAGGTTATTCACCACAGTTACTAGATCAGCTATTTCATCCTTCAGTTGCTTCAAAATTGAGTGAGTACCATCCTTTCCAGTGATTTCTTACCGTCTATTTTGTCTATTTGTTTTGTAACCACTTCTTTTAACACTTCAATTTGAGATGGGTGCAGCAGAGTCTCCCATGAAGAAGGTTTTTTAGCTTCGGAATGTCTTTCAAACTCCTTGACAGTGCACACAAGCAAAATGCTCATTTTTTTTAATGCCATGGTCATATCTTCTTTGAGTATAAGTTTTACTTTATTTTTTTTAATCCTGATAATTGATTAGCTTATCAATGCCAGATTTTTCTCCTTAAATGAAAATGAATGAAAATTAATTTACTCTTAGTTGTTGATGCCTTTTACAAGTTGCTTCTCAAATATTTTGGGAAGGGATAATGATTTGGTATTTATACATTTAACTTAAAAGTATTTGTGTTTTTTTTAATCTTCATTTGGAAATAGGTTTAGTTTTTGTGAAGGATGCCTTCTTGCTGTTAATAACATCCCACTTTTTTCCTTCTTAAGGTTTTCTTCATAAGAAGGATTTTTCTAAATAGAATTGCAAGTTACATTTTCAGAAAGTCTTTGACTTTTCTAGTACTTAGATAAGGAATTACGTGTAACTAATTGTAAATCAAATAGGGAAATTTATGCTATCTACAGAACAATTTTGGATGAATTGGACATAGGTGAGTATCTGTCAGTGTTTGATTTAACAAGCAGAGAACATTTATTTTATGGAGGGCTGTATGCCCAAGTCTGTCTTGGTAACGCTGCAATATATTTGAATAGTGTGTCACTTCAGTATGAACTGTGGACGCTCCAGGGGTGGTATATATAGTGTTGACAAAGTATGGATGTGAAAGGGCCATTCACAAAATCGTTTTGTGCAAGCAGGTTGTACATGTTAGGGCAGAACAGCACTGCTTGCCTTACAGCTTAGATGAGGATTTCAGGCTGCCACATGTTTTGGTGTGATTCTTCAGCTGGAATGTATTGGCCTGTGGATGTGCTCTGCTCCCTACAGAGAGGAGCACTCAGGTGGCTCCCTTAATTACCTATCTGAAAGTTATGCAGTCAAAGTTATGTGAGGTGGTTCCCACACACAGGGACTAACTTGGAAGCACTGTGGTAAACTAGTTCCTCACAGTTGTCCTGTTTGGCAAGTTAAAAGTGCAATACTGATCAATGAAATAAAGTAAATGTGGAAGGGGATTGTCCTGATCCCTTAATACCGTGATTGTATCGCTGAATATAATGCCTCCAAAACATCTCTTCTATCCCCCTGGCCCCAAAAAACCACTCACGCAAACAAGCTTGCAGAAATTATGTATTAAAAAAAAATTAAAGAATTGGGAAACATGAAATAGATTACCTGTGTATTGCAGTTCATATGTTGAAAACTACATGAAATCACCTCCAATACTATGAATGCCATTTCCATAGACGTTTCTTCTACCTAGATAACTGACCAAGTTACATTAAGACACTGGCCTTGTTAGAAGCTCACCTGGGAATGTGTGAGTTTCTGTATCGTTAGCTGCCTTGTTTCTAAAGTGTTGGAAGAAGATTAGGTGTCGAGGAGGTCCTGGTTCTGCTAGGTTAAACAAACTGTTTAAATATCTGCCTTATTTTTCTCATACCAAATGGAGGTAATGCAACACGCTTGCCTTTGTAAAGTGGCTTGATACCTGCAAAAAAAAGGTCTGTGCAGCAGCCGAGGACTTCCACCCTTTTAGTAACAGCCTTGTAGACATCCAGGAGTGAGAACTAGAATTGAACGTATGCCTAAGAGTGCATGGGCAAGAAAAACCTGAGGAATTCAAATCAGTTGCATAGGTGTATTGGAGGGTGTATTTAATGAGATGTGAGTGGTCTGTTCATTATGTTCTGAACTACATAATTTTAATTAAAAATAAAGAAAAACTATTAGCCAAAGTTTTATTTTTAATAAATACTCTGCCCCCCTATCAAATTATCTGTTGGAAGTGAGGTAGAAGAATAATACAAAGGTTATCCCAAAAGGAAGACTTTTTTTATTAAATGAGGTTTTCTGTTTTCTTAATTCTGGATTTATTTGCCTCCCATCCCTGACTTGTATGTGATGGTAAGATATTCCGTACTGTGAAGTTAAGCACTGAACAACAGAACTGCATTTGCAATGGATTCGACGGTGATTCACTGTAGACCTGTGCTTTTTAACTAAAAATTGTTTCTCATGCTCTCTGACTCTTCATTCTGCCATTGGAGACATAAACTGTTAGAGGTGCAGGTGAAGGATAAAAATGATTTTTGTACGGGCACCATTAAATAGCTAATTACTTTGCCTTTGCGAGGTTGTAGCTGTTCTGTGTTGCTTTGAATGAGAGCTAGCTGCTGTGCTAACTGCATGTTGTGTGGTACTGTGCGGTTGGTGACACAGCCTAGAACTTACGCTGTGTGGCAGTATCTTTTGCTGGTTGCTTGGTAAACATTTGTAGCATTTGAGTGGATCACTGCATGATCTGTTGAATTGATCTGTACCTGGCCACCCACACTTTTCACAGAGGATGTCTGAATTATGCTGGGTGTGTTCATCTGATGTCACGCTAATTAAATGCCTACTTGATTTGTGGTAGTATAAAAGTGACATTATTCTATAGATGCTACTTTCTTAGAAACAATATTGGTAAAATATTTCCCGTAGGCTTTCACCATCTTGCTGTTAAATAAGAAATGATCTGAAGATCCATTTTACCTCCTCTCTGGCCTTTTTGCTAGTGGTTCTTCACATGCATGCACACATCCTCTCTGCTTCTCTCTTCTTACTTCCTTGTGCGTATCTCTTCCTATCTGATTATATTTTAAAAGTATGTACCATATTAATCTCTAAAAATGAATATGTAGATTTGCAATTCTGGTTTTATGATCCGTTAACAAACAAGAACTGCACAGGTATGTCTGTACTGTCATGTTAACTCTAGACCGTAGTTGAATCCAAGCATCCTAGTGGTGCTCACTGGTGCCCTGTTGGGGACGGAAGTGATTAACATTTGAGGTCTGCCGATGTAGGTGGCATGGATGCAACTTGTCAAGCCACTTGTCTTTTTAAACACAGTCTGAACTTCACCCGATACCTGTATAAACACAATTAAGGAAAGCAAATTCCAAAGAATTCTCGTCATTTGATGTTGAAGGGGACAGAGCTAATTTGCTAGGGGGAGGATCACAAAGAGTGCAGAATTAAATTAAGATCTGGACAGTGATGTTTATCAGGTTTTTGGAGGAGGCAGAAGAGACAAAGCGAGACAGGAAGGATCCTGCTCAGAAGGAAGACATCGTGGTTTCTGCTTGAAATAAAAAAGATTTGGATTGTAGGTCGTAAACCTTCTACCAGAATTAAGATTCTTCCAGGCAAGGTGATCTTTGGCCAGCTGAAGCTTTTCTGAATGGAAGCAGGAAACTATTAAATGTAATGTAGAGCTTGTGACTCAAAGCATCCCTAAAATGGCTGGCAGAGGTAATTAAGGTAATTAATCTTTGTTATATTAATATATAGCATTCCTTTTGGTTTTCTGAAGCTGATGAGATGTGTACTGTTGTTGGATAGACAGTAATGAAAATGCCAGGGTACTTTTTTGCAAGATAATCTAAATGGTTAAAGTTGTATCACTGTAATTATCTCCCTATGCTGTCTTCTTTTTTTTTTGTTCTAATATAGTTTACAGTATTCTTAGGAAATCCTAGAATTAAAAGTCAGTGTCTTGATTACCATTATATGATATCCAGCACTTGCTTTAGTTCTTCCAGGTCTCCAGGTGGAATGAGAAATGTTATGATGTATGTGTGGGAGGGAGGATAATGACTCATGGAAGTAATCTCCACTACTGCTATTGGCTTCATGAGGGCAAGAAAATCCCATTACTCGTTGCTGGAGAGCTTTCCAGAGAACTAGATGTCCATTCTGTATGCCTAATGAGATATCCAGCATTCAGATTGTTCTCTGTAATGTAGGAAAAGTTGCAGGCATGAAAGACCAGATAGGCCAAGGTACTTTTATTGTCTTGGGCATGCCATGGAAGACATAGTAGTAGTTAAAATTACAGCGATTATGCCAGAGGCTTTCTGCCTAGAAATTCCTTGTTATAGTATGTCTGTTCTGCTACTAGTCCACAAGATTATCATTACTAGAATGTCTCAAATTAGTAAATTAAGTGGGAGGACCACTAAGTAATGGGGTGGCCAACTTCCGTTCTGTAGGTCCTTTCATTCTGTATGCTTTTGTTATGGGGAACAGAATGTTACGGGGTAGTAGAGGTGAGGGAACTGGCGTGACATTTAAACAGGAGTTAAACCAACCCAGAAGCTTCCAAAGAGGAAGAGAGGAGGGCAATACAAAACTGCATATAAAATATTCCAAGATATCTACATAGTAGATATGAATCTCTGTTTAAACAGTAAAAGTGATCCTGCTTGTCTTCCAAAAACAGTTACTTTAGCTTGCACAGTGTTGTTCCTGGTTGTGATCTTTTTGTGAGATGCCATTTCAAAATGCAAAAACAAAAACAAAGAAGGGGATGGAAGGTAGGAAGAGGCATGACTATACTGTAAATTAGTGTGAGAACTACTCTAGCCTTCATTATCTACATTTCTTCATTATCTACATCTATCTTTATTTCTACAAAGTTACAGCTTAAATGTAAAAGAAGAGTTGAAAAGAAAATAGACTTGCTCATCAGAACAAACTGCTTCAATTAATGGTTACAGTGGTTGGCATGAGCTGGTTGTTTTGTGTGGTTTTGCAGAGTGGACTCAGCTGAGCTGCTTGTTGAATGAATTGGATTGGCACAAGATTTTGGCACTGGGAGTAGAGTAACATTTACTTTCACAACTGTCTGCAGTTGTCTACAACTTTAGTGAGATTTTTTTTGCAAAGATATATAACCTGCAAAACACCTTGTAGAAGTTTAACATGTTTGCTCAGCAGTGTCTTTAAAACATTTCAAGATATTTTCTTACTAGTTTGCCTTTACTTGGGATCTTGGATCGTATTGTGGTTTTTTTTTTTGTTCTTAGAAGTTAAGAGTTAAACATCAGGGAATTTTTTCTGAGTAAATGCATTCTTTTTCCTTCTATTCGGCTGATTTTCATAAAATGCTCACCTATCAGAGATACTAATTTAGTTCAGCTAGTAGAGAATTCTCTCTTTGATGTAGAAATGTCAGGTTTTAAATTTTGGTGTCCATTTCGAAAGGTGATCAATCAATCATTAAAGCTCATGGTCTGCCACTGATCTTTGGGCATGATATGAAGCATGATATCCTAATTGGAAAGAGTGGTACTGGGCTGCTTCCTACATATCTGTAGCACAGAAATCCTTATGGAGCTAGACGCCTTTATTTCTGTTTCATTCATTTACTCCAAATTATAAACAAGGCATTTTCTTCTGGCAGTATCAAGCAATGTGATAGTATATTTTTTTTTCCTTCAGTTTAAAACCTCAATTTAATGTTATATTAATGAAATGTACAGTAACTAAAGCTAGCTGGTGAAATCATCTTAAACTGCATGAAGTTGTGAATCTCAGTCAAGCATGTGTTGTCAGATAACGTAAAAATGATTTATCAGGCTGAATCACAGACAGAATAAAGCTGTTTCTCTTAAAACAGAAGTTAAACCACAAAAATATAGATATGAATAGGTTTGTATTCTTATAACTGACATGGATTTCAAGCTCCAGATAGCGTTTACGCTTCTTTCTTTCTTCTAGGAGTAGAGCTTTTACTTGGAAACTTCCAGTCTCTTTTTCAATTTCAAAGTACAGTATTGTACCATTACCTTTTTTTTTTTCCTATTCAAATAGCTATCCGTTCGGTAGGATGCTTTTCCATCTCCAATAAAGAAAAGAAATAGTCCACAGATGTATTTTATTTCCATTGCAACAACTGTTATATTTTAGCATGTGCACACACAATTTCAATAAATTTGTGGCAAACGTGCCTCTGCACCTGTCTTGGCAGGCCTGAAAAAGGAGGAGGGCTTACAAAAAATAATTAGAAACAAATGGCTGTGGCTTGCTGTTCTGATTAGCATTTGAGAGAGATTACTCAAAAGAAATCTGTCAGCTGATCCAGGACCTTTCCAGGGATTTCTTCGCAGCTCTGAAGTTAGCTGGGAAGTTTTACACCACAACAAAAGTACCTTCCAACTAGAATAAAAATTAAAATAGGGCAATCTGTAATTTTCTGCTTGCTGCCCACTCACTTCCTTTCCAGAAGAAATGACTCAGTTTCTGCATCCCTGATTGTCAAGTACCAAATCGCCACTGGGCAGATCTGGAAGATGGACAGGATATCAGGATGATTGGTGTCACCCTTCTGTGAGAAGGCTCAGTGGTTGGAATCCAGGACTTACTTGCAAGTCTGGAAGTGGTCTGATTACGTTAGGGAAACGGGATGGAAAACAGTTGCTATTTCTCCTCATCTTCCTTATGAGGATATTGATTTTTATGGCAGATGACTGGAATTTCTTCAAGAAATACTAGGATAGTGCAGGTCATGGTACTGAGCATTGCCTGGAAGCTGATATCAGAAATTCTCTGTGAAGGTCTGGAGTAGCGAGCACTTGAAGTAAGCAATTTTACTGCTTACTTTCCTTGAAGCAAGTAATCTTCCATCTGCCTTGCTTGCTGAAGGCAGAGATAACTGATAATGAAGTGAGTCTAACTAACGCTACCTTGTTAATGAATGAGTAATAAGTGGAATGGGTGCTTGCTCATGTGTGATAACTCGGGGTAGAGGAAGTACAGAACACGGTGGACAGTTTTGAGGGTAGTACTTTGTCTCTAGTAAGGACAATCTCAGGTCTCCTTGGCTACTTTGCATAGCTTAGCGAGTGGGGATTCTCTGTGGCCGAGTCTTCCGTGGCAGTTGCCTGTAGGAGGTAATAATTTTCTGAGTCACAGACCATCAAGCGTACTACTATTTAAACAATCTTAGGCTGTAAGTGTTTGATTATCCCTGTCTCATCTTTGTGGCTGGGGTGTTTGATGAAGAGAGCACCGGGCTCTGTCTCCCTCTCTAGGTTCTTCCCTCTGCTTTAGAATGCTCAGAGGCACAGAATTGCTTCATGCCTTCCTACTTCTGATGTATCTCATGTGGATTTAAGTGAATTTGGTAAGGGCAAAATTTCACCTATTAGCAATTTCAGTTGAAGTGCCCCTCAAAGGCAGTGACAGAGTTCTGATTTTTTAGTAGATGTATGTGGTAGGAAGGGAAGGATTTCTCCTAGCTGCAGATGTGCTGATCTTTCTGAAATTAAATTAGTGAGTATTTGGTCATTAATTGTAATGCGAGCCGGACCAGTCCAAAGCCCGAGAATACTCTTCCACTTTCTTTTAGTTATTCAAGTCTGTGGCAAATCCTGCACTTCCTGGCATGGCATGACTGGCACTCCAGTGTATTTCTATAGCCAGCACTGTCTGACCCTGTTCCTTTCGCTAACGCTAACAGTCTGAAAATTTCTGCTTGATTAAGTCTTTAAGCTGACTCTGGGACATGTGGCTGGAATAACTAGAATGAATTCTAAAATGCTGTTAAGCAATAGCTATATGGGCTTTGCATATCAACATCTCCATTAACTTTCTCAGTTCACTGCACTGTGCTTATGAGTGAGTAAGCACTGTTTGAAAAAGAAGTTACACCCTTTATGACTTTTTCTGAAGAAAATGTTAAAAACATTCTGTACCAGAATTTCTGCCTATTCAGGCAGAATCCTTCTTATAGAGTTTTTAGACTTTAAATAAATGCTCTAGGGCAATTACTTAATTCTAAAATAGGAAACAACAAATCTCTGGAAAAGAGGATTGCCCAAACTGTAAAATGGTGGACAGTAACATCCTATGGGATTTTAAGAGTTTAAGAAATTTAAGCTGATATTTGTTGGAATATTTGGACACTGTGCTGTAGTTGAGTGAAGAGAGTAGAGGACAGGACTTTTCAAGCTAGTTACTCATATCACTATGTAACTGCATGAATCAGCTATTGATGATTTCTGCATTGATCTTATACATGATGGTGGTCATCTTTTTGAAAACGAACATTACTTCAGTCAGAGTAATGGAGCACTGAGTAGTCTGAAATCTGCAAGTGGCTTTATGGCAACTAGTTCTATCGTAGAGGGCTGAGTGCTTTAGATAGGTGGGCAATGATGGAGTTTGCTTGGAACTAGGGTATCTTTGGGGGACAAGGAAGTAAGGGGTTCTGGCAAATACGTGATCCTTGCACCTCTTTCAGTAATTGAAAATGTTAAAACCCTGGTTTTGAATGAATGGGGAGTGTCTTTTTGGTTTACTTGCCAAGTTGGAAGCTGTCAGTACCACTTAGTGTTGCATCTGTCAATTTTTTCTTTAAAATGTTTGTACTATTGTTTCTAAAAAGTTACTATAAACATCCATTTGTAGGTGGCTGGGTCTGTTTACTGATGGACTTATGATTGAAACAGATCAGATCGAATCTAGCAAGTACTGACTAATCCTGCAGAGAAATGATGGAAGAGTCAAAGAATGGGTTCCTCTAGTTTGGGTTGAGTCCTTGTCAGTTTGCGTTGCTGGGTTTTTTTCATAGCTGTGCTCAGCAATATTCATCAGTACCTGTCACTGTATTCCCTGCTCCTGTCAGCTTTCCCTCTGCACATCTCTTGTGTGCCGAGTGTCTTAGAACCCCTTTTCAGTGTTCAATTAATCTTTAGGGTTGGGGCTTCTCCTGATGCTTTGATCAGTGCTTACATGTATAGCAATTTCTTTCAGCAGCGACAAATCATTTGCTCACCAGACAAGGGCAGAGTAAAAAGGCAAAAAACCTAAAAACTCACTTCCGAAGCTGACTTACCAATGAGTTGTTCAAACCAAGTAATGCTCCCCTCCCTTCCCGCCTTTCCCCCCCTCCCCCCCCCCACACCAAAACCCCCACCAAACCGACGACCCCCCTCCCCCCAGGGTAACCAAGGTAGATGTATTTCTCAAAATGGCATTGCAGGACGTGAGGCAAAACAAAGACAAAACTTAATGGTCCAGGGGTGATTACTAAAATGATAGGTGTTGGGTTTTCAGGGCCTTGGTTGCTCTGTGTTGAGTGTCTGGGCTTGAGCGGTTTTCTCATTAGCTTTTATATGTTTCCTAACAACAATGAAACGATCCAAGCAGTAGATTTCTGAAAGAAGATTGCAGTTCATGGGTAGTTAAAGTCACTATTCATCAGTAGCATGATTTAATACTGATCAGACTTTTGTATCTAGAATGTGCTTTGTGTTATGTCAGAGAGATTCATTATTTATTTCATGTTGGCTGTCTGGTGTGTGATACGTGATCTCTGTAAAATCCCTGTAGTGTTGGCAGTTTTCAGAGCTGTGGGTAAGAAAGACCTAATTAATGCCTTATCTCTTCTTGCACCCTCTCTACTGATGCTTTTTTGTTGCTTGTGGTGCCTGTTCTGTGCTGTTCTCTGCTCTTCAAAGAACTAGTGCATAGTAGGAGTTGATTTATTCTGTGGCAGGAAGCATAAGCTCTTTGAAGAATCTATTCAGTTGCACAGTTGTTCAAAATAACCACCACTTGAAGGTTCGTCTTTTATCTGATCAAATAAATTCTGTAAAATATGGCAAAATTTTCCATAATATGAGTTGCTTTTCTGATGCTTATTACTGTCCTTGGGCTGTAGGGCAGCAGTGCCACTGTGCTTTCAAAAGCTTCTTGCACAGACTTTGTTGCAGAGAAACTCATGTAATATATAAACGTTGAGGGTTGTGCTGTGATAGTTGCTGAAGTTGATCAGAGCTACAGAGCATATCAAAAAGGAAGATTCAGAGTAGCTCTGAGGTATTACTTCATGAGTAGCTCCTTTCCTCACCTGACTACAAAAATTAATATTTGAAGCCTTGTCTATTTTATTACTATCATAAACCTAAAAATCTTGGGGAAGATGGAGAGCTGCTTTATAATGCACATATCAATAACAAAACATGAACACACACAGTAAGATGCCTGATGTTGAAACTCAATACAGCTGTCATATTGGCAGAAAATCTGCAACAGGTAGAAATAAGATTGAACAGTTGTATCATGCAATGTTTCTTAAAAGACACCTCAATTAAGCCTTAGCAGACATTAGTGAAAGTTTTAAGGGTTGGATCCTCTTTTGAATATGTGCCCCTGACCACACTATGGTAACTGTTGAGACAAGGAAGGAGGCCTTTTAGAAGACAAAGATTAACTGGGGGAAAAATGCCCAAATCTTCCCTGAGAGGCCATTTCTCCAGTGGAATTTTTGTTGGGCTTGCAGCCCCATGTCGGGTTCTGACCCAAGGGGCGGTGGAAGGCCTCAGCAGAGCAGACGAAGCTGTGCTTTCACAGCCTGGCTTCGTTCCAGGCTATTATCTAGAGCTTTAGTGGGACTCATGAGCATCCAGTGTTTGTTTTTTGCCTACTGGAAGAAGGAAGAGCTGAGAGTGTGGCCATAACCTGTTTGAACTGATATGCTCTGTTTAATGAACAGGAGACCATATATTTGCTAACTCATGTTTTTGCGTCTTCCTGGAGAACACATTTAAGTGCAGTGAATTAGTGACATCTGATACGGACTGCGTAGACAGGTCCACTTCATTTGGAGCCAGTGTTTTAATTGAGGAGTTTGAGCTGAGCAATGTCCTTCAAGAAGTTACCATCTCACTCATTGTATCCCCATGCTTCCTTCTATTTATGGCATTATGCTCAAAATGTTTTGATAGCGAGAATATCTTACTACAACAAATACTGAAAGGTGAAAATAGTGAAATCTAATTTTTTCTGGAGGGGGAGGGGGGAACCCCAGACACCTGGGTATTACTATGATTCATTTAGCAAAGTTAGACCAAAACATCCTGCCCCAAATTTTTAGGAAGAAAAATCTAAAGCTGGGGTTAGGGGACAGTATTTGGGTGCTTGATACTCTTTTGAGAATGAAGGAATGTCTAATCTTGACTTTAGCCTCCAAACTTAAAAAAACCCAACCAACCAAAGAAATAAAAACCCACCTCATTGTTTTTCTTGTCAACTGCAAATATTCATTAAACAGCTGTTAAAGTGAAATTTTTGTAATTGGAAGAAAAGCGTATACTTGAAGTACTTGATAGCTGCTTGTTACCACTTCATCTGCATTTGACAAGAGTCAGGAGCACAACGTTAAGGTTATCTGTAGTATGGGTGTAGGCAAGTATATAACACCTCATGGAAAACTTGTGTTCGATTTCAGAGGGTCAGAGTGTTTGACATATACGAAAACTTGTGTTCGATTTCAGAGGGTCAGTGTTTGACATATACACAGTCTGCTGTACACATTCTAACTGCTTCTGATGTCCTGTGGTTTTTTGTGGCCACTACTTCAGAAAAAAAGTGAAAGTAAATGGAAGGAAATAAAGTAAAAAGCAGACAATCTCATCTTTTTTGAAGTAATAGGGATTCGATGAAGGATTTTTTTTTTTTTTTGAGTTTGTGGAGTTGTTAGCGGAATGTGCTGCATAGTCCTCACCTTCATGATTTGGGAGGTAATTAGAGGATTTGTAATATCCCACTGGTTTGATCACAACTTCTGCTTGTGACATTTTATAATGAGTATATAGCTTATAAATAACATTTTGAAGGTATAAGGTTATACAGAGATAATTGCACAGCTGAAATGCATTGGCACAAGGCCAAAGGCTAAGCACTTTCCACCATCCCTTCTAAATTGAATAACTTCACTTCATGAAGTGTATCATCAGAAATTGTTTTCATTACTCCCAGAGGGCAAATTAAGGTTAATAAAAATCCAATTCCAGATTACCCATATGTGTGAATATTTGTATTTTTAGACCCTTTCTTTGTCAATTACATTCCTCACTGACGGTGTATATGTGAATACAAGCACGTAGGTCATAGTTTCAACTCATGTGTTTCTACAATTTTGAACTCTTTTATCTCTCTGAGAGAGACTTCCTCTAAACATGATTGTGAGACCCAGCAGGATTTTTCAAACTGAGCAAAACTAAACGCACTCCTTCCACTAAGCTGTTGTTTCTCACATCCCCTGAATCCCACCATCCTGAATTCCGCTTGACCCGCATAGCAGCCATTTGAACCATCCACTTCAGTCCTCAAAACCAGTATTTGTATATCCTCTTCTTTAAATGTTATGTTAAATAGCATATTCTTCATACAAGGCAACCCAGTATTATGTGGATTCTTAGGCAATCTGAGAAACCCTTTAGTAAAGGTGAATTAGGGGGGAAGGTTTTTCCATTTTCTCCCTGTGATAAATTAATTGCATATATAATCTGAAATAGTGCACATGTGTTGGAGTCACGTCTTCTAGTACTCTGCTTTTACAACATTAGATTATAGTCGTTACAAATGCCCTCTTCTTTTCTCTTCACTCTGCTGCTCCACGCCCTCCTCTCCCCACTTCCCAAAAAAGAGGAGTTACGCTGTCTTGATAAGACAGCTGTTTCTGCCTCTTAGCCTAAGAACGAACATTGTGTATAAAGAACAATATAAGAAAGGGCCTAGTGTACAGTAATATTTACCCAGGATAATCTTTCAGCCTCTATCACTGTGTGGTTCGGGGACTCGCTTTTTCAGAGATGGTATCTTTATCACTTGGTGGATTTTTTTTGTCTATGAATTTATCAGTTTTTAAAAATCTATGTACCCTTATAGCACCAAGAATAGCTTTTGGCAGAATTATCCTATTGCTAAAATTTTGGTATCTTTTTTAAAAGAAAGGGGTTTTTTCCACCCCAAAAATTAAATTAAGGAACTAATGAATTGCTTTTGTTGATCTTAACATTAAATGAAAAAGTTTCACACCAGTTAGGTAATATCCTCAGTCTATTACAGTGCCAATACTGAGAACAAGCATTCGGAAAACCAAAGAGAAGTCATAATTGGGAATGCTTGGAGGAAAAATAAATCATATTACCATTTATAAATCTATGCAGCCTGTTATGCAATTGTTGCATATTTTTTTTTTCTTTATTGGATGAAACACTGTATAAACAATTTTTCTCTACAGGTTATTGACATGCCAGAACACAATCCTGGAGATATGGGTGGAACAATGAGACTGGGGAAGAGGAAGACTGTTTTCAAAACACAAAATTCTGTTTTAAGTAAGTTACATTTCTGCTTTTATGACTTGCCTTTTGGATAGGAACTCTGTAACATGGCAAAGTAAAAATGCCAAGGCACATTTTGTTAAAGGACTACAACCTCAAGCGAGCAGTTGGGTAACAGCTTCCCCAAGCTCATTCACTCTGATCCTGTTCCCATATACATTTACCCAGGATCAGAATGTAAAGAAAGAAATGAGAGAGATCTGGAAGTCCCAGTGAAAAGGTCAGTTAGGGTCCAATGCTTTAAATAAACAATGAGGAGACGGCTGAGATAACTGAAATGCATTTTATGGTAGTTTAATTCATTATTTTCTTGGGAAGATCAGAGTGTTTTCTTCCTGTTTTCGTTATGAGTTGATAGGACATGTGAACCGGGGCTTCTTGTTCTACCCCTGAAGCTTTTTGGTAGAACTAACCCAAACTCCTACCCATTATGCTCTTGCCAGACCTAAACATTGCTCGTCATTGCTTAGAGTTGCCAGTACACCTCAGCTTTAACTGTCATCTGGCCCCGCTGCCTTAGTCCTCACCTTGTCTTGACAAGGTTTGCTAGTTTGTATCCTAATTATAGCCAGGCCCTGCTTAACTCCAGTCTCTGATCCAGCACTGCCCTAGGCCTAGCCCAGCCCTGCAAACAGTCTTGTTTTGGGAAAGCAAATTATTTGTTGTCAGAAAGGAAAATGATTTGCTGTAACAGGATGCTTCAAAAGGCAAAATAAAAGCAACCAGAATATAGAACAAATGATTCAATTTGATCTATATGTATTTTAAAATAGAAGTAATACTTGTCTCCTAGTAATCAGCCTATTATACAGTAGTAATATGTGATGCTGAAAATGTGTAAAAAGTGGTTTCTTGTCCATCGATAAATATGGGCATATTTCTTATATTGCCCTGCCCCTGACATTGATCTGAGCTATTACTGTATTTAGATATGTTGAACCTATGGAATGTATCCTTCTGATCTTTTAAAAATGACATCTGCTTCAGCAGGAGACCAAAGTGTAATACATACGCATGTTTAATGAAAAATCTGCCTTTCTAGAGAATGCCTGTGCTAGTGATCTGACTGACCTGGGTGATGCTTTGCCTAGGTGTGATATAGATATGCATATCACAATGTACAAGTTGTTCTGTGGCCTAAACGCTTCTTGGAAAAGTTAATAAAAATTGACGTGGTGTAACTCTTGACCAGTATTATGAGTTGTTCAGATGACCATATTTATCAAAGACTCATAGAAAGCTCTGGTAGTTTACTCAGGAAATCTGATTCCTGTTTCTAATGCTTTACAACTTGAATGGAAATAATGACTTTGAAAAGGTGGTTCCTTAAAATTAACACATATACCACTTTTTGTAAAATTGCAGTACTATCACTCTACAATTTTTGGAGATCTTTTTGGCAGTCTAGTTCTTGTACCAACCCCTAAGTGAGATAGTAATCCTAATGACACTAGGATAAATTGAGAGCAAAGTTTGAGCCGTGACTGTAAGTGAGAGGTATGATTGAATTCTGGTTTACTGCATACCTCTAACTTACTCCTTGTTGCTCTGGAATGTAGAGTGTTCCAGATTAGGCTCAGAGGACTGCAAGAGTCATTGGGTAATGAGATCAGGAAAACAGAGAAAAACAATATTCTCTGTTTGTCTCTGCTGGTTTTGGCTGGGGTAGAGTTAGTTTTCTTCACAGTAGCTAGTATGGGGCTGTGTTTTGGTTTTATGCTGAAAACAGCCTTGGTAACACAGGGATGTTTTCATTACTGCTGAGCAGTGCTGACACAGAGCCAAGGCCTTTTCTGCTTCCCACCCCACCCCACCAGCGAGCAGGCTGGGGGTGCACAAGAAGTTGGGAGGGGACACAGCCGGGACAGCTGACCCCAACTGACCAGAGGGATATTCCATGCCATATGACGTCATGCTGAGCATATATAAAGCTGGGGGAAGAAGAAGGAAGGGGGGGACGTTGGGAGTGATGGCATTTGTCTTCCCAAGTAACTGTTACGTGTGATGGAGCCCTGCTTTCCTGGGGATGGCTGAACACCTGCCTGCCGATGGGAAGTAGTGAATGAATTCCTTGTTTTGCTTTGCTTGCATGCGCGGCTTTTGCTTTGCCTGTTAAACTGTCTTTATCTCAACCCACGAGTTTTCTCACTTTTACCCTTCTGATTCTCTCCCCCATCCCACTGGTGGGGAGTGAGCGAGCGGCTGCGTGGTGCTTAGTTGCCAGCTGGAGTTAAACCATGATATTGTCATTGGAGGTATTATGCCAGCTGCCTTGCATAATCTGTTAAAATGGAACAGATACTACTAAAAGGCTTCCTTCACTGCACCTTTTGCATACAACTGTTGTAAAACCCTGAAGGGATTTTATGTTCCTTGTTCACTCAAACATTTTTTTATTTCATTTTGAGCTTTACAGTTTAAATTAGTTTAACTGTAGCCTTCAGACTCTAGTCTACCGAAGCTATTTCTGGTCAAGGAATGTTGAATATGAATCCTGAATAAACTCAGGTAACAGTAAATTAAAAGAAACTAGTCATCACTCAGAAAAACAGAAAGCTGGAGTGAGATGAATAATGTCCTGTTATGTTTTACATGTGAAATTTTTTTGACGTTTACATTACGAGAAATATTTGTAACAACTATTAAAGCAAAACATTAGCATTAATTTCTTTTTTGTTATATATTCAGGGAAACTTTATGGTGATGAAATGTTTGTAGAGGAGCGACACAGGCATCGATATGAGGTAAGCACTGCTAATGTACTTTGTGCTCAAAAGTTACAGCTTAAGCAAATTGTGTTTCTCTTGGTAGGCATGATTCTCCTTAAAGCCAATGGGAGATTTCTTACATAAACATAACCCAAAATTTAGTAATGGTTAGATGGTATAATTTAGATTGAAAGGAACCTCTGTAAGTCTTCTGGTCCAACTCCCTGTTTGGAGCTGAGCCAACTTCAAAATTAGATCAGGTTGCTCAGGATTTTGTCCCATCTGGTTTTGATTGTCTCTGAAGAGAGAGATTCCACAACATCTTTTGACAATCTGTTCCAATGCTTAACCACTTCATTGTGAACCCTTTTTTCCCTTATATCTAATAGGAGATTTCCTTGGGCAGTTTGTCTTTTATCTCTCAGTCTTGTGCTGTGCATCTCTGAGCAGAGTCTGGCTTAGTCTTCTTTATACTGTCCCGTTAGATAGTTGAAGTCAGCAACGAGATCCACTCTTTGCCTTCTCTTCTCCAGGCTGAACAAATCCAGCTCATCCAGTCCCTCCTCCTACGTTGCACATGGTCCAGCCCCCTAACCATCCTGGTTGGACCTCCTATGGACTCGCAACATTTTGTCAATCTCTTTCTTCTAGTGAGGGGCCTGAAACTAGACACAGTATTGCAGAGGTGTTCTTGCAAGTGTTCAATAGAGGGGAATAATGTAGTGTACTGTTTCTGTGGTAGAGAAGGTGCAGTGTCTTAGAAAAATGGTCTTGGAGAGTGATGTCAGAGATTACCTGACTTGACTTCCTGTGAAGTATTTGAAAGGTAAAGGCTTATAATCCTTAAATGCATTGCTTCTTGGCCAATTTGGCTTATTTAAAGGCTTAGATTATGTTCCAGTAGTGCACATTCTTTCATAGTCTAAATGTAGGCAGACTTCAGGAATCTACAACTCGGAGGCTAATTCAGATCACTTGCTTCCTACCATCCAACTCTGTAGGCCCCTTGTATAGGTCCACTCCTCTGTTTGAGAACATCTGAGCAAAGGTGTCCGTGTACATTCAAAATACTGTCATTCAAGGAGACGGGCAAGAGCTGGATTCCTAGAGTTATCTCTGAGATAGTTCAGAAGGGACCTGACACCATCAGTATTTCCAGAGGGGCCTGAGCTGTGAGATGTGTGCATGCTACAAACTGATTCAGACAACGTTAAGTTTCCTTAAAAAGCTGGGAGGAGAATGGGATGGTGGTAAAGGTGCGCAGAGTTTGAATATTAACTGAGTGGTTAGAACATCACCAAGGAAATGAAACAGCTCACTGCAGAGCTCCTCAGTTTGAAGAGGGAGCTGAACCACAGCTTGTGTCATAACCACTGAAATGCAGTGTTCAAAGAGGAGGTCAGTCTTTACACCTACTGTAGTGGGCCATTTAAAAAATGAGGAATGCAAGCTGCTCAGAATCAGGAGGACAGCAAGCAGAAGTGACCCTGGCTTTAATCTCTTGAGTGTTATGTAGTAAGTTTTAAAATTATTGATTCATCTCTTATTAAATAAGCATGCCCACTTTTACAAATTTATACCAGAGAGTTGTTAAAACAAGAAAGCAAAAGTTCCCAACTCTTTTCTCAATTATTTTCATTCTTGTATGCATACTAAAAACATTACAATTAAATACTACTGTTTGTTAAATCCAAAAAGAAATAGAACTACAATTATTATTACTTTCAATATTTCAGGTGAACCCAGAATTGACTCACTGCTTTGAAGAGAAAGGTTTGAAATTTGTTGGCCATGATACGGAAGGGAACAGAATGGAAATTATTGAACTGGAGAGTGAGTGTCTTACTTGTCTGTAGTACTTTCTGCATCTATTAAAACCCTGTAAACTATAGGTTGTTAAATGGTATGTAGGCACAATATTTAGCTGTCATAACAGCCAAGATCATGTTGGGGGATACTGCTGACTCCACCTGTGTAGTACAAGATTCAGAGGATGTTAGGAGAAGTCCTACGCTTCTCAAGGATTGTGTATGTATTTGATTATCAGGGAGAGACATGCTCCTTTTCCAAAAGGTCATAATTCTAGCTCAGTGGTATTTGGCTATGTAGAATCATAGTGATTTGAGAAGTCATCTAGTCCAACCCTCTGCCTCAACACAGGGCTACCTTCAAATATAGATCAGGTTGTTGAAAGCCGTATCAGTCAAGTTTTGAGTATCTCCAAGTATGCTGTTGGTTGGACTTCATACCACTCACCACTACTCTTTGAACCCAGCAGTCAAGCCATTTTTTTAACAGACTTTGTAGTCTACCCATAGTCCATAGCTCCCAACTTGGATGCTAGGAAACCACATCAAAAGCCTTGCTAAAGTCAGGATAAAGGAAGGCAATACTGCTCTTCCTGCATCCAAAGACTGATTGTTCCCAAGTTTGTTGTGCCCAGTTGTCTTCCTGTCCTTCATGTGTCTGGAAATGCCTTGGAGGAGGATTTGTTTCATAATCTTGCCATAAACTGAGGTTAGGCTGACTGTCCTGTAGTTCCTTGGATCCTTCTTTTTGTCTTTCTTGAAGAAGGACATGGTGACTGCCTCTTTCCAGTCATCAGGGACCTCTCATGATCACCTTGGCCTTTTAAAGATTAAAAACCAGCTTCACGATGACATTGCCCTGCTCCCTAAGCACCCTCAAATATTCTTAGTCAGGTCCCAATAACTAATATATGTTCAGTTTGCTTGAGTATATGAAATATGTATACATGCAATATAGCCAAAGTATAAAACATCACTGGAATATATTACCTAGAGAGGCTGTGAAATCTCTATCCTTGTAGATAGAAACCTTCAAAACTTGACTAGACAAAGCTGTAAGCAACCTGATTTAACTTTGAACTTGACCCTGCTTTGAGCAGGAGGTGGGACTAGAGACCTCCCAAGGTGCCTTCCAATCAGTTTGTGTCTCCTTCAGTTACCCTCTATTTAGAATCATAGAAAAAACTATGAAAATCAAATAGAAAGCAAGCTCCTTTATTTCACAGAAGTGATTCAGATAGATGAGGGTTTGACACTGTGGAAATCTGGTAGATTTGGACTACTTTACCAAGTAAGACTTGATGCCTTTTCTAAAAGGTTCTGAAATAAAAAGGAGCTACACCGCATATGTTTGTTGAATGCTACACAGAGTAGCTCTTAGAAACAATCCTTTTGATTTTGCTTGATTCTTTGCTTAACTCCTTGCTATTAAGTCACTGTTGGCTAGATAAGTATCAGGCACCTGAAGATGTAGGCTACCTTACAAGATTTTTTTTTTTCTTTTTTTATGTGGCCGCTAATTGCTATTGGTTAAGATAAACTCCATGCACACAAACATAAATTTATCATAAGAATACATTATCATCCTATGGAGCGCTATTTGTGACATGATGCTCCTGAGAATTCATTTTATATACTCCATGGTATGTTGAAGAACAGTGCTGTAATTTTGAACCAGGGTTTGAATATAGACACCTACTTACAATGTCAAGCAAATGCACCATAGAGAGTAATCTGAGAGCAAAGGATACATGTGAATTCATAAACTATTAATTGTCATGGTTTTCTTTGCTTAGTTTGTTCCCGATAGATTACCTCTGTTATGCGTGCTGGTGTTGGGAGGCTATTTTGTCTGCCCTGCATGAAACAACTTCTATAGAGAGCATCGTGAAATAAATCAGGCAGAATTTTTAAATTGCGTGTTACTGTGAAAAGAATAAAAGCAGCAGTAAAACCTGGAATTATTTCACAGTGGGCTGCAAGGAGACTCTGATTACTAAGGAAAAACAATCATCATAGGGAGGAGGGTGGGTTGGAGCGGAAGCACAGAAATAACAGTACACCAGATAGCTTAGGCAAAGCTTTTAAGCAAAATACCCCCACAGGAAATATTTGATGCTTTGTCATTGTCTTGTTTTACAGCTTTACAGAACTGAACTGCATGGTAGAGAGAAAGAAGTTATGGGATAAATTTAGGATCCAGGTTCTCTTTAAGACATAGCAGCAGAGAGAAGAGCAGTATACTAGATCATATAGTTTATCTTTCATAGAAGAAAAACCCAGTTTTCTTGTTATCACTTATTCTGTACTGCAGAGAAATTCCTTGAATGTTTGGGATTATTTTGGAAATTGTCGAACCAGAAGAGGTCTGTGGTTAATTTTGTCCAGTGTCCTGGCACTAGAAGTGGTTAATGTTAGCTCCTTTAAAACAATATTCAAAGAAGGAAGAGGTGCACAGCATGAAAGAGTATGAAAACATTTTTCCTTCCTTATCCTTTCGGATAAGAAGGAAAGCAGAAGCAGTAGTAAAGAGGTGCTTTGGGAAACAGAGAGCTGAAGATCTAAGAGAAGATGAAGCAGCATGAGGTGGAGTTGAATGATGGTGATATTGTCATCCTTAATCACACAGGCCAAACAGCAGGAAAGAAGAGCACCGTAAGAAATGGATATAAGTTGGCTGGAACAAAGATGGCCTGTGAATTAGGAGAAGGTTTCTAAGCAAAAGGAGAGAGTATCAGAAGGGCTTTCTAGTGGGAGTAAAAAAACCTAGGGGATGTTACGGTGACCCTTTGTGCGTGAGACTACACGATGTAGCTGCATTCAATAACAGGAGACTGGACTTAATGTCCCAGGAGATCCCTTCCAGGCCTAATTATTTGAAGCTTGTTTTCCCCAGTTTTCTCTGTATGTTGCTTTCATATCCATCTCCTAGTGTGTAAATAGTTGCTGTATGGTAATGCTTGGTCTTTTAGAAACTGTTTCATTTTCCCCTCAGATATGTATGGGTGCGTGTTCTGAATATACATGCATAAATATATATTGGAAACCGAAATACTATGAAAATAACATGATAAATGTAGACTTTGTGGTTGCTCCCCCCCTTACATGTCGGTGCAGGTTTATTATTCAGCTTTTAATTACATCATTGCGCACGTTAAGGTTGAATCACAGGATGATTTTTCCTTAATTTGCCTTACTATCCTTCTGCCTCTGTTGTCAGTTGCTTTTTGTGGAAAAAGCTAAGGTTCCTGCTGCCTTGCCCTTATTCACACATGTTGATCTGGCTTTCGGACTCCTGTGTGAAATCTTCAATACTTTTTTCCTAACAGTTGTTCTACTATTGTCTTCCTACATCTTATAATTTTCTTTGACATCTATCTTGTAGATCACCCGTATTTTGTGGGAGTTCAGTTTCACCCAGAGTTTTCCTCAAGACCTATGAAACCTTCACCTCCATACCTTGGACTGTTGCTAGCAGCAACTGGGACACTCAATGCATACCTGCAACGTGGATGTAAATTGTCTCCAAGGTAATCTTTTTTACTTACTTGCCTGCAGTTTGAGAGTCACATTTTTGGAGGGACTATCCTGTCCTTCAGTTCAGAAGTCCAGAAGGGGAAAAGGAGTTCTTCATGTATTGATTTACTTGTTCCTGTGCTTGCCTGACATAAACCCTGGTGTAAAAGTATCTGTAAGCAGTAAGCACAGTTCCTGACTTCCTCCTTTTCAGAGGCTGTTAGGGCTAAAGCCAGATCCATACATTATAACCAGAAAGAAGTAAAAAAACCCTTTAGTAATTTCACATGAAGTTAGTGGCCTCCTGTGTTAACTTTCAGTAACGGTAGTTTCACAGGGAAAGAGATTTGCTAGAGGATCAAGCAATGCAGTGAAATTCTTACCTAGTTGTATTTGAATGATGATAGTAACAAAGAAGAAAACACTGATTTTATTTTGTAGTAGCTAAATAATTAATACCATCTAGCAGAGACAGGCCTGAAACAAAACAGTTAGGATATCTTTAGGCTTATGGAAGGGTTTGGATCTAGATCAAAACTGGATGGTTCAGCCAAACTAAAATCCTTTGTCCCAGTTCCCTTGGACACAGAGTTTTTGGTTTATTGAATGTAGCAATAGTTTTTAGCCAGTGTTAACTCATTCTTGTTTATTTCAATGATATTAACAACAGTTACAATTTCATTACAATAACAATAATAAAGAGGTCAGAGGGAAGCCTAGGGTACAATAACAAAAATGAAAAAAAAAATTATTAAAAAAAACAGTCACAGAATGACTGAATAATAACACAGAACGGATCCAACTCTGGCTTACTGGCTTTTCCTCTAAACAAGGCACCAAACTTGCTAGTTTTGTGTTTGTGGGTTTTTTTTTTTCTGAGCATTGCTTTCTATTAAAATGAGGTCCCTTTCTTAAGCGAGAAATAGAAATTTTATTCAGGTTTCAGTAGTAATGGAAAATAGCCAAGCCAGACCAGATCAATCTATTTTGGTACCTTGCTCCTTATGGGTATCAGTTGTCTTTCATAAATGCACTTCATCTTCGCTCACCCTGGCCAATTGTGCAATGATGTACATACAGAGAGAATTTCTTTCTGATCTGCAAACTACAGCTTGATCGAAATACTCCTATTACCTTAGCCTGTCGTTGTTATTAACGGTCATAATATTATCTATCTTTTAAAATTTGTGCCAGTGCATTATACAGGTCAAATTTTTGTGGTGCTTGGCAGGAGGGAGTCTTCAAGCACAGTGATCTTCAGTCTTTCCTCTTGTGGGCACCCTCTGCCTCACAGTTCATCATATTTTCCAAGTCCCAATATCCTTTCTTTTACCGCTTCCTCCCATAAGTATACCTATTTGTCTCTCTGAGGTAAAGGAATATTACTTTTTTTGAATGAGTGATCTGCATATGTCCTGCTAATTTAAATTTAAATCCCTTAGCATTATAGCAAATATGTTTTCTAACCCTGACTTTAAGTTTCAGCAATTATTGAATGTGCCGCACTTACACTTACTTGAATTAATCAATAAAAATATATACTTGGCTCTTTTTCTTCATGTTCATACAACAAACTCCAACCAACACTGAAACATTTAGCAAAGACAAGAATTCATACCCCAGAACTTTATATATAAAAATACAAATTTTACCATTTACCTAGTTACACAGCAATCGAGCAAACCTCTCTTGTCTTGAGAAACAGCATTGGAATAGAAAAACATTTTGAGGCTAAGAGAGGAGCATTTTGCAGGGAAGAATGTTCAGGAGGGAATTTCAGTACTAATTACAGGACACCCACTCATATTAACATATTCACCTGCTGAGTGGAAAGGATTTCTAATTTAAACCTTTAAACCCCAGAATGCTAGTGATTTCACTGAGCTGTAAAGCTAAGGCATGTCATAACAAGACTGAAACAAATCTGAGGAGAGGATTTTCTGCACACCTCATCCAGCACTGCCTACCTGAATTCTAGTCATGCTGTTGACTAGAGCAAAGATATAACCTGAAAGAGAATTTGTGGAGGCCAGCAAGTTGAGCAGATTACCTAAACTAGGCTATTAGAAACACTAAAAGGAGAATTAATGATGAAGTCCTGAGACAAAAGGAAATACATATTTCGGCATGAGATTCTTAAGAGCAAATCATTACCCAGAACATTTAACAGCCCCATAATTAGGATGCAATTTTAGAACATCTGACACCTGGACAGAAGCCCTAGCTTCTAAGCAAAGCGAACAGTAAATTTAAAGATGCATCACACCTCCCAGGAGAGTGCCTTAAATAAATAAAAGTGAATAAACCTTCTCTTAAATTTTTGTGAGGCCTAGTCTGGTAGACAGTCTGAGAATGCTTAGACATAGGCATGAGCATACCTAGTTTGAGACTGGAATGCATCCTCTGGGGTAAACTTAGTTCCCAGGAGCTTTGGTGTGTACAGAGACAGTCAGGAACTGAGCAAAGGATTGGAGTAACTCAGCGATGAGTTATTACTTAGTTACCTGAAGTGGTAGTTGGGAATCTAAGTTGCCTTTGTGATTTCAGCCTCTAGTGCATTATGGCATGAGTGTCTAACCATCAGACAAAGCCATGCACTTCATTTCCTTCTGAATGCTTTCAAATCATGACCTTTTCCAAATCTTTTCATGGAAATACTGAAGTCATCATTTCACACAGAGCTGAGGAAAGTGAGAGGCTGCCAGTTTACCTGTTTCATTTTAAAGGACAGAGAAAACCAGAACCACAGGAGACTCTCAGCAAGTGTACAATACCCACAAAAACGGCTGCTTTTTAGGAGAAACCAAAAGGTTTTACTAGAAAACTAGTGGATGAAGAGGGGAACTTCACATGTAATGTTGGCTTTTACTGAGTCTTACAGAGTTTAATTTGGAAAAAGTAATAGAAACTGGCTTATCTTTGGGAACAGTGTCATATGGATTGCAAAACCACTGATGTAAAATAAAGGCATGTTGCTGTTCCCCCCCCCCCCCCCGGCAAGTTTAGCATCAGCAGGCTTTACTTCTTCCTTCCCCTCAACCAACATCTTTATTAATGGCCTGCAAGAGTAGGCCACAGTGCACTAATGATATTTGCAAATAATGTCATTTAAATAAGAGCTGAAAGCACTATTCAGAACAAAGCAATAACATGAAAATACATAGGGAATTTAGAAACCTGTGCTGAAAATAATGAAATCCTGTGTTTCTTTGGAGGAAGAGGGTAACAAGCTAAAGATAAATAATTTAAACACAAATGTCCAGTAGATGGGAGGAAATGTAGGAAGTGAGAGGTGTTCCTAGGTGAGAAAGTGTGGGCAACTAGGACTACCGCCAAAAGAAATTTTTGCAAGTCATTAGTGAATATGCTAATGTAAGGCACCAATCCAATGCCATCTAGTCACAGAGTACTCTGTAAAGTTCTGGGCAGGTTATTAATAAAAGATGACTTATGAGTTGCATTCAGAGACAAGGAACAAAAGTGGCCAGAGGACAGGAGTGGTGCATATAGAAAAAAACCTCAGAAGACTTGCCCATATGGTGCTTACTGCACTAACATGGTCCAACTATCTCCTAAATCAGCTGTGTAGGGAGGTTTGGGCAAGCACCTATAGACAGAACAGGAAACAGCCTGTGTGACACGTTCTGGTGTATGAGGGACAAAGCAGGTATGGGCAGGGCTATCTCTGATGTCTCCTGTACGATGTCCCTAATGAAGAACACATCTGGCACAGCATCATATTTCTGCCATTGGCCAAATCCAGACATTTCAGAGGAAAATGAAGGAAATCTTGTGGTTTGAAGACTCTCAAGAGAGCAGCAAGAGGGGGGCTGCTCCACAAAAGAAGACAGTCCAGGAGCTGAGGTGGCAACTGCACTGGTAGGGGTAGTGTCCTCACCAGCAGGAGTGAGTACCACAGTCACCAAAGGCAGCAAGCGGACTGGCTCCAGTGACAGTCACCATGTTGTACAGGCAGTCCAGTGCATAAGTGCAAAGTGATGAGTTAGGTCTGAGGTCAATCCAGGAAGTCCAGTCAACAAGTGACTACAGAACTAGAGATGGGTACAGGCGTGCCTGCAACATAGCTCAGGCAAGGATTGGGAGTCAAGGCTCCTGGGCCCATTGGTGGAGGCCCCAGGTGAGGATGGTCAGGGCAGCTAAGACCTGTTGGTACCCTCAGAGCTCTTACAGAAAACTATAGAAAAAGTTTTAAAGGAAATTCCTTCTCAACCGTAGTGGTACTTAGTGATGAACTTAGTAATGGTTAGTTACTTTGTCATTTTAATGGTAGATGTTTACAGTAAAGTCACTTCGGAGCTAGTCACCCCAAGTCTTTTTCTGTAGTCACTAAGTGAATATGCACCTTAAAGGAGCCAAATAGCTCATCATAATGGTTAAGTGGGTCAGAAACATTATACCCTACAAGTGCCTGTTTCTCTCCTTTGATTGTAAGAAGCTGGTGGTAACTATCTCAGATGAAGATGTCTAAAGCTGAATGAATTGAATCCCATGCATGAGACTCAGCTGAGAGTTTTTATAACACCCAGATATATTCTGGCATCTTGATTGTGATTTTTGTAATGCTGGATCCTAATAAAACCGTTATCTTGGGTCCAGTTATGTGAGTGCAGATGTCTGGCAGGCTGGAACTGGGGAGTCTTAGGTAAGTGCTGAGGGATTCTTTAATGAAATGATGTTTCATGGAAGCATAGGATTGTATAATGATGGTGATCATAAATGATATATGATCATATAATGATCATAAAAATATGCACCGAGAAATATGGGTGACTGCAATTATAACCATTGCACAATCAAGTATGCATTTATTTTAAATAATATTTTAATGACTATAATAATTTTAATCATTCAGCTTTTTGTGAGGGGAATAAATAATAATAATGGACAGATGACTATATAATCATTAATCATTCAGCTTTTTGTGAGGGGAATAATAATGGACAGATTTCTTTTGGCTAGGTTCTTGTTAGCTATAACAATTGTTTGTTTTAAACAGCCACAGCCTGTACTAAATGTGAATACATTTATCTTTAATTTGCATTGAGGAAGAAATGCACTTAGCTTGGTTCCTGCCTTTGTAGGGAATGGCATTACTGTAACAATTGTTTAAATTGCTTACATTTCTGGAAAAGGACTTTTTTGTTAATTATACATTAAAAAAGGATGAAAAAAGCCCCTCTGAAACTGTGTCAAATACTTTATTTCTAAAGAATGTTGATCTGGGTTTTCCAAATGAAACAAACAGAACGTTCAAGGAGTACCCATTTTACAGTTGCCTGTGTTTCTTAATAAAAACATCGAAAGCAGGCAGTTTGGTGCTTTTGAGCAGCTGTTTGAGAAATAAAGATTTAAAATTGATCTTGAGTCTTAATTCTAGTGATTTTGCGGCTGAGATTGGTTGCTGAGGTGATGCATCCCAGCTTCATGCCGTGTGGCCCCAGCTGTCGGCTGCCTTCTGTACCATACTGATAGGTAACCTTCTCATCTTGCCGCCTCCTGTGCTTTAGACTGATGCATAGCAGAGGTATGATGATACCTCTGTCAGTAGAACAGAGAGATCTGAAATGGGCATGAATTTGGTAATAATGGAGCACATGCAGGGGGAAGCTTTTTTTATTGCTTATGCCTTGAGAAGATGAGGATCTGAGGATGAGTAAAACTTAAAACAAAACCCTGTAATGTAATTTCTCAACAGAGGATGTTTTCCTTGCTCCAGTCGGGAAATATGTTGCAGTTCACTGCAAAGTGAAATGCCAGTGAGGTACTAGTAGATGTTTCACATTGCAGTTAACTGCAAAGTGAAATATCACCTAGGTACTGGTTGATATTTCACTTTGCAGTGACTGTGTTTCCATTAACTACAGGTAGATTCGGTGTAAGGATCAAAGTGACCAAAATTCTCCATCTTGAAGACTGAAGTGACTGACTAGATGCAGTGACACTGCATACTCTGAGTTTTGTTCTGTTTTTCTCTTGGCCACATCTTTATACTCCAGATCCCATGGAGGAAAAAAAAAGACGGAATAGAACCGCTGTCATGGCCTTAGATCTGCTCACTAGCTCCTTTTTATTGGAGTCCACTGTTGTGGGAATGGTTACAAACAAGATGAAGTGGGTGTCAGGTTTCTGCCCAAGATAATTACTAATTAATTTGTACACAAACTGAGAGAAAACTTGCTGAAGGAAATGTAAGCATATTTTTTCAGTTGAGGACTCAGTGTGAAAAAGAATTTAATAAAGGAAAAGCTGGGCTTATTTGATTTCCCACCACCACCACCACCTTCATAGCCAGCATATTTAAGTAAGATTACATAATATTAGCAACTGTGAGCACAAAATATCCATTTGGTTTTTGTGTTTAATATCTGTCTAGCAACCCGGTATAATTTGGAAGGTAGTACACATTTATTCCTAAGAGAGGTGATGACTCATTTGTGGTTAATACCACCTGGAGTTTTTCTTCAGATTACTTATCAGTTGAACACAGTTCATATCACAGTAAATCTTACAAACTAGGCATCAGCACTGGTTTGAAGCTATAGCACCCAGGTGCAGATATGCCAAGATTCACGAGTCCCTGTTTGCTTTCAAGTCCACCGGCAGCTTAGCTCTTGGAGAAGTTCAGGTTTCCTTGGAGCCCAAGTTCTTCTTGTTAACATGATGCCACAGCTTCTGGGGGTGCTTATCGTTCAAGCAGCTGAAACGATGAGACTGACAGTTCTGTGAGTCTGAAGCCCAAGGGCTGACCCTTGCCTGGGCATTTCCCCTATCTTTCTTGCAACTATGGCCTGCCTGTTAGCAACAAAACTGACTTACACCCAGCAGGACAGCCCTAAAGTAGGGGAGACCATGAGGTGCTACTGCAAAACAGTCAAGAACGCGGTGACAAGAGCCCTACTCTGGGATGTGGAGTCAAACCTTGTACGGAATTGGGCAGTGCGGGAGCAGGAGCAAAATTGTCATCGGCCGAGTAAGTGTTTTAGCCTCTGGGCTAGTGGCTAGCCAAATGACCCTCAGCTTCTGCAAACTGGAGACAGGCCTGAGAAGTTAGGGTGGTAAGTCAATGAAATGACGGAAGCAGCCAGCGTTGTGTGACTGCTTCTATGGGCGAATGCCTCTAAAACCTATGTCGCTGAGTGGGGGAGGACCCACTGGGTAGGGGACATGAGAGTGCTGAGTGGGGATCAGCGCCTAACTGTCTTCAACAGATGAAGCTGGGCAGTTCTCCGCTCATCTCGTTGGTCCCTGCGCATTTTTACTTAAGCGTCTGTCTCCCATACTGTGTTGTATATGGAGCTCTGGCATATGTTTTTGGGCTGTGACTGCCACTGGGCAGCAGAGCCTGTTTAAAAAAAAAAACAAACTTCTCTGAAGACTTTGGGCTTAAACCAGGGCTATCATGAGATCACGCAGCTCTCTGCAGTCACAGTTTTACCCTCTGTTCTGTGGACAATTTTTGCTATTTTGCTGTGATGTGAAAATGCAAAACTGTTTTAATAATACTGAATTCTTATTCCATGTTTCCATGGGTACTTTCAGAAAGAAGTAAGTACAATGTCAGTGATGTTGTGTTTGTCTGTGTGCATCTGGCATGCTTGATCATACTGTTAACAACACTTTCCTCACTTGAACTGTGTAATTGTTTGCCAGCTGGTGAAATGATCAAATTGAGCATTTCTCGCAAGCCTGATAATGACACATTCTTTATAAGAACCGCATCAACAACATGCGTGTCATGCAAAGAAGGGGCAGAATGCTGTAGGCAAAGTCTTAATGTTAGAACAGTTGGAATATCTACTCTGTCTTGTACAGAATTTGGTACGGTGATTTGCTGTAACTGTGGGAGGCTTTCCTAACAGTCAGAGGTAGAAATTAAATGAGACGACTGTTGGTGCCACTCCTCCTGTCCCACTCTATAAAAATGTCTGTGTTTTTACCTAATCTTTGTTGTTTTGGGTTTTGTTTTTTTTTTTTTTGCAAAGAAGAGAGGGTGAAATTCAGGCTACAAAGCAGTGCTCAGTAACAAGCACCAGTATAACTGAGTGCAGTTTGTTCACTGTTCCACATTGCAGTCTAGATCAAAGATCTCCAGCTGCGAGGTTACATAGTTCGCCTTGAAACGTTACACAGCAGGCAGTCGCTGCGGATCAACTGATAGGGCTGTGTCTAGGCGGGTCATGGGCTGATTATGCGCTTGATGTCTCAGTGGGAGATCGTGCTCAGAGGTGGGGAGCGTGACGTGACTGAGGTCCCGTTGGCTGGAGGATGGAGGTGTACGTGGTAAGAGTGAGACGTGACGAGACAGGTGTGCAGTGGCTGGAGTAGAGTTGGTACCCAAGGTTGACGCTGGTGTACCCACACAAATGAGGTCTGAGATCCCTGCCTGTACTGTGTTAACCATAACCTGCTCTCTGAGGTATCACAGAACTGACCAGAATTATTGCTGCTTAAATATACTTGTCAGTTCCCTGGGCTCCCTTTGTTGGCTTCTGATCTTGGGAAGTTCAAGTATCTGGAAAACAGACTGTAGAATTGAAGTGTCATAGGGGGAGGTTGAGGCTGGAGGTTCTTCTGAAGAGGTGCAGTTTGTGCATTTAGAGTTAAGATAAACCTGGAGACCCGATAGACATCACGGCTGACTGAAAATGTGGTTTGTGGGCACTTCTTTCTCTCGGTTGCTGTGGTGATTCCTGTCCTTCACTGTTTACTTGTTCTGGCTGCTTATAAAACAGTCACTTGCATGGCAGTTTGTTCTGTGAAAACCAGTCTACATCTCTCAGGAAAGAGCAGAAGGGGATAAAACTTCAGGAAAAACTGTCAGGATATTGCTTGGGGCAATGAAAATGATTTTTTTCTGACTGGAAGAGCAAGAATTGTAATTTAAGTGTAAATTGAAGCATTCTGAGTAAATGAAGTTTAAGTCTTAGCTTTTTCTTTGGTCAAAACAATCATTTTCTTTATCATAAATGAGAAATTCCTTTTAGTCTTGCTCTGAATACCTGTTATTCTCCATGTTGTTAATCGTGGTCGCAGGCACGCAGCACCAACAAACTGTAGAATGAATGTACAGGAGCCAAGCAAAAAGAAATTGGACAGACTGTTTATCAGGTAGAGTATTTTTTCTCATCAGGTCTTAGACTCCAAACTTAAGCCCATTCCTGTAGAGGAAGGTGCTCTAAAGTACCAAAATTGAGCATGAGCTTAAAGTATTTTTCTGGAAATGGGTTGCATTTGAGGAAAGTGTTGGTCATATGCATCATCTGGGTTGGAGGGTTTGAAATAAAATATTTGGTTTAGATCCTTCTGACTGTGTATTGCTTTTAACAGTGACAGCTACAGTGACCTCAGCGATGACAGCTCTCCGGAAAAAGAGTTCCCTAATTCAGAAACAAGCTTGAAATAATTGTATGAGATCACAGAAATGGATGATGCTATTGAGGTAAACTGAATCATTTTGATACTGCTTTATGACATTTACTTCTTCTAAACTTAAAACAGGACACAAAGTTATCTTGATTCTCCCTTTTGTTTCAAATCCTGTCTGAGAGCTTATGTTTTCTTCCTTGCCTGCAGCACTTAATTCTTCTCCTCTTCTGCTGCTTAACTCTGCAATTGTGATATTAAAGTCTGCTACGTGTTTTGGGTACAACTTATATGTAGGATGCTGTACAAAATCAAGTTGTGTTAGTGTTTGAAGGTACAATGAAAATACATTTTAAAATTAGGTTTGCTTTTTTTTTTGTTACTTCAGTTTGCAAGTTTGGATCACTTTGAGTACACTATGTTGACATGACTTTTTGTTTTGCATTAATATTTAATTGCATTTGATGCATTGATACAACAAAGACATCCCAAGATAAATACTTGGATTTAATCTGCAGAGTGATAGAGATGCAAACAAGTTTTATAAAATCGTAGCTTTGTTTGCTATAGGCTTTGCCAAAGTGATGTTGGATTGGTTGTTTTTTCACCTGTAAACATGGTAGCCATAGATTTCCTTTCAGTTTGGAGGTTATATTTCCTGTGAGACGCCTGATCTCTGCAGGATCTGGGTTTGAATCTTAGTCTTACTTTATTTTCCCTACACAGATTCATCAGAGTTGTGGCTGGTATGGTACTCTGATACACGTGTACATTCATGCTTTTCAGTATTTCTGAGCACTTCTGTAAGCAGGACACAACTTTCCCCTCTGATTTTATTCCTCTCACATGGGGTAGTCGCTAAGCAGCTGTGCCAAACAGACGATCAAGGCTGCATGTGAATGATGCACTTCTGCCCGATGGTCTCCTGATTAAAATGCTGGCATGAGATGCTAGAAATTGGAGTTTAGTTCTTAGCCGCAGCATGGGTTTCTTCTGTGATTTTAAATTTATTTCTTTTTCCCTCTCATGTACCACACGTTAAAGATAATAATACATCCCCAAGTCATGAGAGTGGAGAACAGAATGTTAAATGATTTCATGACCTGGTGCATGCAGATACAGTACTAATGCATGTCCTAGAGTGAGCAAAAAATAAATAGACAAAATGTTCCTTTTCACTCTTGCCCGGATCCTTCCCACCTCCAAACATCACTGTGGCTCTGTTTCTTGAGACCAACACATAGTACAGGACAGCCCCTTTAGCTTTGACCTTGCTTTCCTCAGTAGAATTTATGAATGGTAATTCTCTGTTTACCATTGCAGGTGTGACTTTTTCAGTGCTTGAATGAATGTACTTTTGTGATGCTTTTAAGTAGTTATCAGTAGTCAAGCTGATTTTGTTTGAACATGTCACTAGTGGATACCAATTATATTCAACAGAATTACTCTAGAAAGGATTAAATAACTAATTCCAGATATAAAAGAAGAATAGAAGCATCGGCTCATTTATTTTTACCTCAGGTTTAATTCTACCCATTAATCAGAGCTGGATACACACGTAGACTATATTTAGCTTTGTGGTTTTGCTTTATGCTGTTTGACCTAGATGAAATGCATTTACTTGTAGTATTTACCATAGGACTACTTTGAAGTCACTCAACGGATTTGAGAGAAACTGACATAGGCATGAAATAAATGGAGTTACAGAAGAAATATTTTTAATCATTAATTTTTTTCCATTTATTCTTCCTTCCCCTCCCTCTTTTTATGTTACAGAAAGTTGAGAACAGGACAATATTGCATAGAAGAAAGTAGAAGAGTAAGCTGCTTACGGTCCTCATAGTGTCTCCTCCTATACTGTTTCCAATAATTCTCTTTACAGATGACAGTTTTACTGTTCTGTAGCAAAAACTGTTCTGTATAAAGGCTGTTTCTCTTTAAAAATGACAAAATGGTTGTGCACCTTAGCTGTTAATCATTATTGATCTTGTCCTATATTTCAGAATGATCTCAGGTGAATATGTGTTAATTCACTAGTTCACAACTGTTCTTGGTTTGAAGGAAGATTTGATTGTTTTCAGTTCGCCTTAGAACAGGAAGATAAAATGCATTAGTTCTTGTGAATGAGAGGGAACGCACTAAAAAATGTAAGGGAAAGTTGTCTTATCCATGAGCAGTAGAGAACTGTTTCAGGTTTGTTTCCCTATTAAGCTTGTTGTATGTATATATTTTTTTACTTTTTTGCTGTTCCATATGTACAAATGAGAAAATGTTGCTGTATTTCAGCTCTGTGATTATAATAATTGATGTTGGATACACATCTTTTCACTTTGCTTTTATAAGTGATTTCACTTTCAAAAGTTCAAGCTTATTTGCTCTGTTTCTCGTGAAAGCCTGATAATACTGTATGTAATTCTGACCTACAAAATTACAGAAGTGCTATTAGAAGGCGGTTTTGTATTTGTATTTTGTCAGAGAGAAAGTGAATACACTCGTATGTTAAAATGTAATTCGAACACTTGTATGCAAGTTGTAGAAGAACCAGTCATAAACGTGGAGCATTATCTGGGCTCCAGCCGTGCAACAGTCAGTTAATTTCAATAAATGAGTATAAAGGTGAATTAAGGTTCACCCTTGTTTTCCCTCATCCAGTGACCACTCCATGGTCATGGCACTCATTTCCCAATAGAATAGAACGATGCATTTTAATTTAGGAATCACAAGTTATTCCACTGCATGACAATTGCAGGCAGCCCTGCAAAGCCAGGGCTGCAGCCTGAATCACTGAGACAGAAGGGGAAGGCGAGAGGTGCTGCACCGTGTTTAAGGCTGGATCCCATTAGCAGGGTGGCATCATCAGACCTGTCACAGAAGCTGGACCTGAGCTATGTAACTGACGGGCTCCAAATGCCTGGGGCACCCTTTCCTATAAAGAAAACTTCTGAATTTTGAGCTTTGTGTTTCATTTTGGTTTTGGGCAAAGTGACTTTTTTAATTCATCAAAAGGTAAATATCTGTACAAAGATAGAAAGCACCGTGTCCTTTATTACCGCTTTGTAAAACAGTAAGTTTGAGAGCTTTGCATTGCTTTAGAAAATCTTAGGTTACACAGCCAATTTATCTCTTCACTAAAAGAAGCTTTAATGGTAATGAAATATAAAACGTATTCCTATGGCAGTGTTTTTCTAAAGTGGTTTGCAAAAGCGTGCCTTAGAAATAGCAGGTATTGGCAGAATTGGTATCACTGTATGTCTTCCCCAATGAGAGACACTGGCCACTGGTTTGTGAAAGGTGAAGCATTTCCTAAAATTGTCTGTAATGTGCAAATGTATTTTCAAATATATTAAATTGTGTTATTCAGAAGTGTTTAGCTACTGTGTTAATGAATCATGGTGCCAATTGTGAACTGTGGTGACAAGGAGGGAATTTTTCGTTTAGTTGTGACCCAGTTGTATTGTCTGTGAGAAGCTGTGATTTATCCAAAAAACTGAGGGGACAAAGGGACATACAGCCTGGAGCGAAGCTGGAAACAGCACCTTGATCTCCCAGCGCCCTTACCAATCCTCTTCCTGCTAACTGTGCTACACAAAGCAGTATCCTGGAGACAAACGCATCACTGCCGCAAGGGATCCATCTCCTATTTGAGCTGACAGAATGTTGTGGTTTAGCCCAGCAGGCAGCTAAATACCACATAGCTGTTTGCTCGCTCCCCCACTGCTAACTGTGCTACACAAAGCAGTATCCTGGAGACAAACGCATCACTGCCGCAAGGGATCCATCTCCTATTTGAGCTGACAGAATGTTGTGGTTTAGCCCAGCAGGCAGCTAAATACCACATAGCTGTTTGCTCGCTCCCCCACCGCCCCCAGTGGGATGGGGGAGAGAATCAGGGAAAAAAAAGTAAAATTTGAGGGTTGAGATAAAGACAGTTTCATAGGACAGAAAAGGAAGGCAAAATAATAACAACAACAACAATAATGATGATAAAAGAATATACAAAATAAGTGATGCACAATGCAATTGCTCCCCACCTGCTGACTGATGCCCAGCCAGGTCCCGAGCAGCAGTCGCCACCCCCGGCCGACTCCCCCCAGCTTTATATACTGAGCATGATGTCACATGGTATGGAATGTCCCTTTGGCCAGTTTGGGTCAGCTGTCCTGGC
>NW_008795041.1:710051-710618 GCF_000699145.1 Aptenodytes forsteri | reverse complement strand
GTACGGAGATGATGGCAATGCTGAGTACAAATACATAAGTACAAATACAAAAATCAGTCTTGCGACCAATAATTTTATCACATCATAAACCAGTAGTGTTACACAGTGCAGCAAAATGATATCCTTGATCCAGCTCCCAGAGGTGATAGACAGCACAACAGGGAACATATACAGCAAGTAAGGTTTTACATAACACAACTTTGAGAGCAAGCGTGACGACTTTGCGAGTAGATTAGTCAACATTGTGTCCAGTGACTGTTAAACCGATATGATGAATGCTTATAACAAATTTGCCTTAACAAGCTCTGGTCCGATCTGTCGTTATCTCAACCCTTTGTGGCCCACGTTGGGTGCCAAAAAGACTGTTGTGGTTTAGCCCGGTAGGCAGCTGAACACCACACAGCTGTTTGCTCACTCCCACCCCGCCCCCAGTGGGATGGGGGAGAGAATAAAAAAATAATTGAGATAAAGACAGTTTAATAGGACAGAAAAAGAAGGGAAAATAACAATAACAATAACAATAACAATAACAATAATAAAAAAAGAATATACAAAATAAGTGATGCA
>NW_008795041.1:709007-709709 GCF_000699145.1 Aptenodytes forsteri | reverse complement strand
CCACAACTAAAACTTCGGTGTGTTATCAACATTATTCTCATCCTAAATACAAAACACAGCACTGTACCAGCTACTAGGAAGAAAATTAACTCTGAAACCAGGACACAGAAGCAGCAGCATGCCATTTCCAAAACGGAAGGCGGCAAATGAGCCTTTTCCAGCCAAATCCTGGGCTGCATTAGGAGTGTTGCCAGCAGGTCGAGGGAGGTGATCCTTCCCCTCTATTCAGTCCTGGTGAGGCCACACCTGGAGTGCTGTGTCCAGTTCTGGGCTGCCCAGTACAAGAGAGACATGGGCATACTGGAGATAGGCCAGTGAAGGGCCACTAAGGTGATTAAAGGACTGGAGCATCCCTCCTGTGAGGAAAGGCTGAGAGTGTGCTGGTTTTGGCTGGGATAGAGTTAATTTTCTTCACAGTAGCTAGTATGGGGCTGTGTTTTGGATTTGTGCTGAAAACAGCCTTGATAAAATGGGGATGTTTTAGTTACTGCTGAGCAGTGCTTGCACAGCGTCAAGGCCTTTTCTGCTTCTCACCCCACCCCACCAGTGAATAGGCTGGGGGTGCACAAGAAGTTGGGAGGGGACACAGCCGGGACAGCTGACCCCAACTGACCAAAGGCATATTCCATGCCGTATGACGTCATGCTGAGCATATAAAGCTGGGGGAAGAAGGAAGAAGGGGGGGACGTTTGGCGATAATGG
>NW_008795041.1:703362-708755 GCF_000699145.1 Aptenodytes forsteri | reverse complement strand
GAGTCTCCATCCTTGGAGATACTCAAAAGCTGCCTGGATAATGGTCCTGGGGAACTGGCTGTAGGTGGCCCTGCTTGAGCAGCAGGGGTGGACCAGATGACCTGCAGAGGTCCCTTCCAACCTCAACCATTCTGTGAAATGAAGCATGACTGTCACAAGCAACCTGTAGCTAGGCTTCTCTCACTAAAGAGAGAGGAGGATGTGAAAAAGCCAAACCTTACACGTGCAGTCCAAAGTCTGAAGAAATAATTCCTAAGCATGGATAGAGGGCAAAGTTTGAATGTTGACTGCTATCCTTCTGAAGCAAAAAGTTTGTGAAGAGCGCTTTTGCACTATTTCAGACCTCTCATCCTGTTCGAGTAAGTACCTTCAGTGGAAATGTATTCATTTCCATTTTTATGTTTACACCTAATACAGCAATCTAGCAGAGAGCAGTATTTTGTTAGTGCTGTGGCAGGACAAGAAAGACAGCCTGCTAATACAGAAATACACAACAAATTTTAACAAAGTGAGATTGCTTATATGTTTTTCATTTGCATGTGAATAATGGAATTTGGATTCTTGTAAGGGATAACAATGAAATAAAGCAGTTTGCTTTGGTGTTTTCATTCCAAAATGGGGTATGTAATGAAAGAGATGTAGAAAGAAAGAAAGATATATTTACTCTGAGAGCATTGATCTGCATCTGTACATTGTGTGATCATGTCGTGATAGACTTGGACCCATTCTTCCTCCTCGGGAAGCATGAACTGTTGAGCAGGTAACATAATGTACTAAACTGTCTAGGTCAGTACCGCAGGTTAAAGCTCCTCTTTAGCATGTACTTGGAGCACGGCAAAATGTGAAATCTGCATTTTCCATCCTACATTGGCTCAGTTGAGTGTTGCTTAGGCTCAAGGGCTGTATTTGTAATAGTACGTTAGGGACAGTAGTCTCTTTTGAGCCCAACTGCAGTGGCTGAGATTGCTACTGTACAGCTAAACTTTCATGGATGTACTGGAGTGAGCCCAGTGAAGGACCATGGAGATAGAGCATCCATCATATGATGAGAGGCTGAGAGAGCTGGCGTTGTTTAGTCTGGAGAAGAGGTGGCTCAAGGGGGATCTTACGGATGTTTATAAATTCCTGATGCGAGGGGAATAAAGACAAAGCCAGACTCTTCTCAGCGGTGCCCAGTGAAAGAAGAAGAGGCAATGGGCAGGAACTGAAACACAGGAAAATCTACTTAAAGAGAGAACTTTTTTATGGTGCAGGTGGTTGAACACTGGAACAGGTTGCCCAGAGAGGTGATGGAGTCTCCATCATTGGAGATGCTCAAAACCCAGCTGGACACAGCCCTGAACAACTTGCTGTAGCTGACCTTGCTCTGAGTCAGGGGTTGGACTGGACAGTCTCCAGAGGTCCCTGCCAACCTCTATTCTGTGATTCTATGAAACTCACTTACCTCCAAAGAAGGGGGCCATATTCAGGCTGCCTGCTGGGAAAGGTTCCTAGTGCATGCTAACTCTCAGAAAGGTGCCTAGGGGAGAGTGCTAGATACCCTGGGACAAAACTGTGCTGTATTTTGCCAGAGTGGATGATCATGTACCTGTTCCTGGGCATGTTCTGTGAGCCTGTATAGTTTACTAGCCTAGAGCTAGCTAAACTGCTCTGTTTGGGGAAACCTGACTGAAGATCTGCTGGGTGTGGGTGTTGGGGGCTGAAGATCTGTTGGGTGTGTTGGAGGATGACACTTAAAACCTATGCCTACCTCATCCAGAAAGTGGTCCTGTGCTGATACGCCAGCTACGCTCAGGTTTTCCCTCACAGAAAGTTTGGTAGCTTGGTTGAGTTTGACCAGAGGCTGTGCTTGTTTGTAAACTTGATACTGCAGACAGAGCTGTATCTTACTGAATATCTCTAGTCAAGTATTGCATCTCAGGAGCATAGGTTTCTGTTTCACTGTAAACTTTACACGTGAAGTCCTTTAGCATCTGCTGAACATACTTTAACCTGTACTACCTTGAAGCTGAGATTTCTTAGTTTATTTAGCAGCTTGGAGAGATAACCTTCATGTGCTAATGTAATGCCTGCAGAGGTTGAATCTAATGGAGAGGCATATATCTAAGTTTTCCTGAGACACTGAGGAGGATTTGCTTGGCCAACCAGACTATTCCTCATTAGGGAGTACTTGTGGAAAGGTGGGCCAGATCCTGCACTAGCTTGCTGTTTTTCTGAAGCCACTGAAGTGATGCCATATTCATACCACACAAAGTGTGACTTTGTTGATTACAGGCTGATACAAAGAGGGCTTACTGTCACCTGGGATTCATGGGACTCAGACATCGTTCTCCTGAATTCCTCTGCAGGCGTCTAAGCCCTAGCTTGCCAGGAAGACACTGGAGGTTTTGAACAACAGCTTGAAAGTAGAGGCTGAGGTCTCTGCAAGAATCTGTGTAAGCAGGAATTGCAGCCCCAAGCTAAAGGAAGTTTTCAGGAAAGAAAAGGCAGATTGGCAATGACTGCAAGGGCAGGGGCTTGCTGCCCAAAAGAGTGTGGAGGAGGTTAAGGGGGGATCAAGTATAAGAGCAGCAAGGGACTTACTTACCAACCTGAGCTAACCTCCTCATGGGACCTATGTTACAGTTACCATAGCAATGCAGATGAAAGGTTCTCCCCAAACTCTGTATGTGTCTTGATGACAGTAGGGAGTGTAATTGCAGCATACAGGACTTCTGAGACAGCTTGGCTACAGCTGGCAGTGAAGCCAGATCAGCATGGAAGCGAACAGGGGCTGTGGAAACCTATGTGGGACTGGCTGAAGCTCATTTTTCCCCAACTTCACTGTCTTCATATGTGAGGTGGCTAAAATTTGCTGAGAAAGGGAGTAAGGTGGATCAAGGAGGGAATCAGAATAACATGACCCTGGGAAAGCACGTGACCTCCTCCAGCATCCTGGGGAAACTCACTCACTGCAACATGACAGGGAAGCAAACAAACAATATAATCCTTTCTGTACCTAGGACTGAATAACACCTCATCCTTGCACACAAGCAGGAGGAGGATCCTTCACTTGGGCATCTGCACGAGAGCCGTAATATATTTCTGTGCCTCAGCATTTTAACCCACATAGTGCTTAGTTTTTCCCTGCTAGCATAGTGAATTGGTAGCTGTTAGCTCTGTGATAACTTCCAGACAAACTCTTCCTCTTACCAGTTCAGCCTGTCCCCACTGTTGACGTAAACAGTGCTTTGTTCAAGGATTTCACACATTTTCAATTAGCAGCTTTTATATTTTTGATGGCAACGAACTTAGTGTCTCAGATACTTCTCCCTGTATCAGGTTCTCAGTACTGTCTAGATTTTCCAGGTATTCAACTGTACCTGAATTTTTAACTACCATGTGCTGACAGGGGAAAATGAGTTAAGGGCTCATCTAAAATAAGGATATGAAAAGAATCTGCGTATTTTCTGCTATGTATGAGGTTCATATTTGTGTAATTCCCCTAAAATGACTCAGAATATTTACATAAGCATCTATTAGATATCCAGAGAAAATGTCTATGTTGCCTCAGTTGGAAGTTCATTCTGACTAGCAATTCCAGAAATGTTGATTTTCCAATCTCTGGTTGATTCTCTTGCTTTTATCTGTAAGTTGTTTTGGTTTGGGTTTTTTGTTTTTTTTTTTTTTTAAATTATGTATTTTTTTATGTGAATTAATTTTTCGTGGAGCACAGAGGTGGACCAGTTCTGTTGTTCTGTATTCGTACACAAGTCAGTCATCTTCAGTACTGTCTGGCTCCTTGCTCCTTAAAATTCCTCATGGATTGCAGGATCTAACATCTGGTCGGACCTAGCTGACCTGCTGATACAATAATGTCTGTTAAACTGTCTTTCATCTTGGAAAAACTGTGTACTTTAATCTTTACACTTTGATGGTTTTTTTGTATATGAAATATTTTCTCTGCTTGTAACATCCTAGTTCAGTTGAGGAAATTGGTTGCCTTATTGGACTGCTGGTAACATGCTCTCACAGATTTGGATCAGAGCCTAGAAAACCAGCTTTGCCTGAAATGTAGATAACATTCTGTGTTTCAGGAGCGTTCCTGGAAAGGTAACTCTATCTTTTCTACCTCTATTGCCTCTGTTAATAAATTAAGAAACTTAACAGTTGGAAGCTGCTAGTAAAGTTAACAGTAGCATAGTTTGGATAACCTAAGAACTGACTCAAGCCTTGGATTAAAGCATAATCCAAAACTCCATATATTTAGAGGAATAGTTAGGATAGTCTGCTCTGAGCTTCTGCATAACATAACCTCACCCAATAATGGCTTCAGTAAACTCCTGATTTCACAGAGTCAATCTGAGAAATAAAAATATGACCTCAGGTGGCTTTTAGTTTGAATATCACTTTTGCTACCTTTGGAACATGCTCCTCATTGTCTAAGTCTAAATTAGCCATTTGGAGAAACAGTGCAGTTTTGAAGCAAACCTTCTCCATTTATTACACGTGATTGGTTTCCCACAGCAGTTGTTGTGCACCAGACCTCAGTTCCTTTTGGAGGAAATAAAACTGAAGATCCATTCCAAATGCTGGCGTGATTCAGTTCTGAACCCACCTGGGGAAGCACACTGCCGTGGGTGCCTCCAACGTGCATCTAATGAATGTGTGCCAATAGAAGGATCTCAAACCATTGAGTGTTCCCATGACACCCAAAAATGGTTCCTGTCCTATATGGGTGTTGTGTTCACCTTCCCATCAGACATTTTTTTGCTGAAAGATTCCTCAAACTTCCACACAGACATCCTGCTCTGAGTTGCTGGGGCTGTATTCCCGTGTGAGACCAGAAATCAGGCAGCACAATGCTCGACTCACCCTCGATGGGCCTGATCTAGGTCCTCTTTGAGCTTGGTAAGTGTCCTACCTGAGTGCTGGGACATTATGCAAAATGCAGCACCACAGTCCTTGTTTTAAAATAGGTGGACCATGCTCAGTTCTCAGTGCCAATGTTCATTGCTGTCATAACAATGTTGTGGCTTGGGGAAGAGTGGCTGGAAAGCTGCCTGGTGGAAAAGGACCTGGGGGTGCTGGTCGACAGCCGGCTGAACATGAGCCGGCAGTGTGCCCGAGAGGGGAGAGTCCTGCGACATGGAGCAGAGCCGTCCTCTTCCAGGTGGGGCCTGGGATGTGCAGGAGGGGGTTGCAAGTAGGCAGAGCTTGGGGTCTGCCCAGGGGAACACCCCAGCCCCACGTGCATTCGCTCTTGGGAAAGGGAGGGGAGAGCAGGGGCAGGGCCCAGCGCTGCTTTCTTTTTTCTTTACTGAAGGAGTGGTTAAACATTGGAACAGGCTGGCCCGGGGAGAGCCCCATCCCTGGAGGTATTTAAAAGACGTGTAGATGAGGCGCTTAGGGAC
>NW_008795041.1:675858-703131 GCF_000699145.1 Aptenodytes forsteri | reverse complement strand
GCATGGTGGTGTTGGGTTGACGGTTGGACTCAATGATCTTAGAGGTCTTTTCCAACCTTAATGATCCTACGATTCTATGATTCTATGAACGTTAGGGCAATCTGCAAAAACCCCACCGGTCCTGTGTTGGAGAAACAGCAAGTATATGATTCTGTAGGTGAGGCAACAGGAGGTTCCTTGGCAGGGAGGGAGGCAGGGAGAGCACCTGAGCCCAGGTGTTTAGGCTGTGTATGTATTTTAAATAGTTACTGAACAAAAGACAGAAACAGTCGTTGGCAAAGGAGCCAGAGCACAGGACTCCCTTTTGCTAAACCAGTGCCATAATAAATAGGTTAAAGAACCCCTCTTGCTTTCTCTTTTTGGCCAAAAAACTCTTGAACCCTGTTCTCTGGGGTGGCACAGATTCAGCAGGAAGCAGTGACAGCACCTCTTTTTTCTCTCTAATGGCTGGAACTTGCTGCATCACTGCTTTGTCCATCCAGTTATTATCCCTGCTGGTTCATAAAAGCCTGTGCCAGCTTCTGCTTCTGCTAGTGCCAGCCTCAGGCTGGGGAATGCTTATTATCTTTTCCTCTGCTGGATGTGCTACTCCTTCATCTGTCCTACACAGGATTTTAATTTACTTTATTCCAAAAGGGATAGAAGGAAGCTTGTAAACATAAAAGAAAACTTCTCAGCATAGTTCCAATGCAAGCACTACCTGGAAGAGCTTGAACTCCTGTTAACATACCTGCCTAATAATATGCCTTGGTGGAGTCTCAAGGTTTGAGAAATCGAATAGGCAACCAAAATTTTGAACAGTCAAAACATTAACTTCTAAGGCTTGTGGCTGGCTAATGTACTTTCCCTGTGTTTAGCCTTGGCAGCATAATATGGCATCTTTTACAAAGTTTGGTCAGTGCGAGTTTATAGTTGAGTGTAAAGCAGGTTCCCAATTTAGAGTTATTTCTGTGTACGCTATCTTGCTGCTGTCTTTATTATTGCCAGACTTGTGTATACAGACTTACAAGGATACCACTCTTGGGAGCATCTTCTTTCAGTTTTACACAAGCTGTAAGAAAGCAAGGTTTTGACCAACAAATATTTCTCTCCGACTAATTGAAGATACAAAGCTCTCCTGGCTACGTGAAGTTAGATAGCAGCACAGTATTGTGAGCAGGAGAGAATCAGACCTCCTAAGGGGCATGAATTAGGAGATTTGCTACTTGCAGAACTAAGTGAATTAGGGATGAGATTATACGTGTAACGATCTGCTTTTTACTCAGGGTAATGCAGCTCTGAGTTCACTGGGGAACAAAGACATGATTGCTTGTTAAATGGAGAAGTGTGTATAGAAGAAGTCCTGGGATTGTTTTAGTTGAGACTTTTGACAGAAGGCTTACTAGGGCAGGTTAGAGTAATCACACAAAGTTTATGCTTATATATTTATATTTATATAAAATATATATTTTATATATATATTTTATGTAATGCAGCTCTGAGTTCACTGGGGAACAAAGACATGATTGCTTGTTAAATGGAGAAGTGTGTATAGAAGAAGTCCTGGGATTGTTTTAGTTGAGACTTTTGACAGAAGGCTTACTAGGGCAGGTTAGAGTAATCACACAAAGTTTATGCTTATATATTTATATTTATATAAAATATATATTTTATATATATATTTCATATTTAATGTTGCAGTGATGCAAATGTAAAAGTTTAACCAAGAGCCTATGCACAGCTTAAAATATGACTGTGTAAAGTATAAGTCTGGTTGCAAAACAAAATGTGTCAGTGGCAGTTCTCTGAAACTGCTTTTTCGAAGATGATACCTTCAACATCTTTTGTTCATCTTCTGTGAGGCAGAGGAATATGTGAGTGTGAAGGGGGTAAAAGACCTTTACCCAGTCTGCTTGCTTGCTTGCTTTGTTCTTTAGCAGTGAGGAGCCTTAATTTACAAGGGTGCTAATTTATTTTTGTTTCTACTGTACAGACATAAAAATTCTGGTAATATTTACTGCAGCGTTCAGCAGCATGAACCTGATAAAAGAGCAGGTGTCTACTGCTGCCTGGACTAACACCCTGTGCTTTGCTGGCTCTTTGACGCCTCGGTTAACACTTTGACTGTGAAGTTAAAGAGGAGAAACAAACTTGAAGGCAGATGTAACAATCTTCATGAAATGAAAAGATTTATCTAGAAGAGTTTTGGCAAGCTTTTGGGTCATCTGAAGGAGCGCTTGTGTACCTGAAATTTATTTTGTTTTTCCCAACAATGTAACTTGATCTAATAAAAATACTACTTCTCCCCGCAAATCATGCCTCACTTTACCCTCGGTTCATCATTGCTGTGACAACAACCCTGTAACAATTTAGCAGTATTTTTCCGCTGTATTTCTCTCTGTCTGCTCTAGGGTGGTCTGTGATGCTCTGTTACCTTGTTTTTACTCTTTAAAGAAGTAAACAGATTTTTAAGTCAGTTTTTAGGTATTTCAGTATAAAAAACATAAATAGAACTATCACCAGTTTCTCATTCATGTTTCTGTGACACTCCCTTAATAAGCTAAATATTTGCATTTGTTATCCCTCTGGCAGTTGAAAGTTACAGTTTTTCAGCCAGAAAATGATTTGACTTATAATTGCCACAAAATAATCACTGAAGATGAATCCTTAATTCATGGATTGCTAAGTGTCTGCCAGTAAATGTTGTCCATAATTATTTTCAACAGTATGGATGTTTTGGGTCGGGGACAACAAGGTGAAGTGATTCTTTATACTGAAAGGCAAAGACATTTTTCATGTCTGAAACTGAGAAATTTTGCTTAATAATAAAACCAGACTTTTTTGATGTTGCTCAGGTTGGATTTTAAGAACTGCATCAGTGATGTAAAGTCCAACACTATGGGTGCTTTTCTTCATCCTGAGACTTGCCGTGCTCTTCTTTGTCTTTTGACTCACAACAGAACAAAGGAGGACACCCTACAGAGTCTCCTGGGCTACCTTTTATGATCATTAAAAATATCCCAATATTAGGGAAAGCATTCTTTTACTTTATGTTCTTCCCCATAGAGTTTTCAAATATTTGACTTAGAGGGTCTTTACTTCCCAAAAGATTGCATTGTAACATAGCCTATTATGCCATCTTTTTCTTATTTTATCTCGTATCATGCACTTCAGGTATCTCAGCTCTCACCATCACTGAATAAGTGAGATTCCCGAGAAGGATTTTAAAGGAAGAAGCCTTTGTGTTTGGACAAATAAACATTGCTTTTGGCAAAATATTCTTGCTGGATTTTCTCACACCTCATTGCAGATTTTTGACCAGCTCAGTCTGAGGGCTTACTTATTTATATGTTGTTTCGAACTTCTCTTACCCAGGGGCTTTTAGCTGTAATTCCCTCTAAAATGAGTTTGAAGTCTTCTTTGATGAATCAGCAACTGGATGTCTAGTATGCTTTGTTCTATGTTTCTCAGATGGACCCCATCTCTTCTTAGTTTTATTACTTTGTAAAGCTGCAACCTACAGTGAAGAAAATGATACCTTTTTGTCCATACTATCTGTGGAACTGGTAATTCATTCCCAGTATTGCTGTATGTCCTGCTCCTTATTGCCATGACTATGCAGTTTCTGCGAGATCTTATTTAAAGGTAGCTTTAATATCTCTGACCTGTATTGTAGTTTGTCGGATAGATATGATCATATCTGGTTTAGGATCTGGAGAAGATGCCTTCTTGCTAGAGCCCAGAAGTGAGGATTGAGAGACGGGATTTTATTCCTCACAGGACGACCTTAGCTGAATGAATTTGTTAGTGCATGCCTCAGTTTACCCAGATGGATGTCCTTTGGAAAGCATTGTGGATGAAAAGTACTGTGTAAGTATTTGGTGAGATGAAAAATTCATTTAAGAATGATTATGGTTTCATACATAACGACCTAAGCTGAGATATGTTTTAGATAACAGCTTCAGAGTCAGATATAGCTCTTCTGGATTCGAATGAGAATTTATAACTTCAAATACCAAATGAAGTTCATTCATCTGTCTATGTAACTTACATTAATGTGCCCAAAGGCAACATCTGACCCTCTCCTTTCAGCTAAGCTGAAAATGGTAGGGAAAATTTATGTTACAGTGGCATTAAGAACTTAATTGCTTTAAAGCTAAATTACCACAAAGGATCATCTACTGCTGGCCTACAATTAAAGATTTGTGCATTATGGTGAATCTGAAAATAAAAGTCCAACTTTGGCGAATGACCTTTATTCCATCTGTTTAATAATACAGAATTGAAGTGCTACCACAGGATAACCATTTTACTTGCCTAAACGAATAGCTGTTCAATAATAAATTTATTGAACAAGAATTCAATTCCAGAACATAATCCAGAATTTCCCCTCCCCTCAAGAAATGAAATTTCACTATTTTCTCCCTAGTTTTAATTTCTTCTACTAAATTAAAAAAAAAAAAATCTTATTACAAGTGAGCTTTTTAAAAATTATATGTGCGTCATATTCTCTTTGTAGGGAAATTCCTTTTTAGGGGGAACCTGGAACTTTCTTGATTTCACACAGCTTGACTGTCTTTACTACCAACAGTTTTTTCTTTGCCATTTATTTGTAGGAGACTCCAGTCTGAAAGTAAAATATATGATGCTTCTCTTTTAGATGCTGTTTTCTTTAGTCATCTAGAGACGGGCAATATCATAATGACACATTCTTCTGCATTTCCCTTTGATTTCAACTGCTGCCTCTAAGCCATATATTTTGGCTAAAAAAAAAAAAATCTTATTACAAGTGAGCTTTTTAAAAATTATATGTGCTAGTCATATTCTTTGTAGGGAAATTCCTTTTTAGGGGGAACCTGGAACTTTCTTGATTTCACACAGCTTGACTGTCTTTACTACCAACAGTTTTTTCTTTGCCATTTATTTGTAGGAGACTCCAGTCTGAAAGTAAAATATATGATGCTTCTCTTTTAGATGCTGTTTTCTTTAGTCATCTAGAGACGGGCAATATCATAATGACACATTCTTCTGCATTTCCCTTTGATTTCAACTGCTGCCTCTAAGCCATATATTTTGGCTTCAGATTACTTCCCACAGCCAAGAAGACTAGAATCTCATTCTGGCTTAGTTGAAATAAAAATGCCATGGAAACTGTGAAAAGGCATTTCCTAGATGTGAAATCCTAGCCTTGTTGAATCCAAACACTGGATAAACCTACTCCACAGTTGCCTTGGTCTACTTCTGGTGTAATCATCATTAAATACAATGTCTATACTCGGTGTCTTCCGTATGCAACCAATGGGGGATTCTGCCGTGGTGAAGGTCCCCCTGTCCCCTCCATCTTAAGGTTAGAAAGCTGAGAACTGTCTGTCTCAGACTGGACACATTTCGCATGTTAGGATCTGATGGTTGGCTACAGGTACTCCCTTGGACAGGGCTAAGCCTTTTTAGAGGGTGACCTGAAAAACAAGTCCTTATAAGCTAGTATGGCTTATTAGCACAATACAGTGTTATCTAATCAGATATTTATATGGAAGAATGAAGCAAGAATAAAAGTTGCATATATATAATTTTTCTTGCAGTAAGTACCAGGAAAAGCGAAAGAGGAGCAGAAAGGTATAACCTGGGAGAATACCTCACTGGTATATTTTCTTCTGCTGCTTAAGCAGAACATGTCTAATAAATGTTACAACAGCTGAGGTACTATTTTTATTTGTCCCAAGTGTTCTAGACAGCTGTGGAAGATGTGTATTTTGGAGCAAGGTGTGCCCTGTTTGAGCATTCTTGTTACCATCAGAGATGAGGGGGTAAGCCCCAGAGCAGTTGCCTGTGACTCTAGGCCAGAAGAGCTCCTGCTATGACTTGGCTTGGTAGCAGTGCGGGTCAGCCCAGCCTGCACCTAGCCGATGCACTTGCCCGGCTCCCTGATGCTTTTTGTCAGCAATAACTGCCTTTTACCTAGCTATTTCTAGCCTGTTTCCACAAAGTTTGGTGGAACTTAACATTTCTGAAACCCCTGTTTCTTTGTTGCACCTGGCTGAAAATTTCCCAAAAGTTATGAGAAGCTCACTGACAGACTGAGGAAAAGATGGGGGAAAAAATGGTGCAGTCACAGAAGTCTCTTTTTCTTATGAAACAGGACAAAAATTACTATTATCACTGTATTTTTTTTAGCATCCCAAATCTCTTATTAGGATCACAGCCTTATGGCATGTTGATGTGACAGAGCTCTTACCATAAAGGGCTTATAATCTGTTTTAACAAGATATACAACTGAGACAAGCAATTCCAAAGTGTTTAATATATCAGTTTAGAAACAATTATGTTTTCAGAATTGGAGTCCAGAAGCTGCCTGCTGTCGTGTATGCTCATAGTCATTTCCATTTAGTGCAGATTTAAAAATCCAAATATTTAATTTGGTTATGTGTAACGTATTTGGGGGAATGGGACATTAAAAAAAATCTGCAAGTGCTATGTCTACCCTATGTAAAACTATATCCCAAAGCCCAAATTACACTGTAATGTTACTTAACAATGCAATGAGCTGTAAAATAGACAATTTTTATGCAGCTGAGCCCTCAAGCTTATTCTTACTTCTAAGGCAGCGCTTTCTTGCTGTGGAAACAAACAAGTGAATAATATACATTGCTTTCTTTAGTGTTCGTTATGCCACTATCATTTTTGACCAGGGAGGACAATGAGATAATCTAGATGATATAGATCACTTGTTTTCTTCCCTAATAGGAAAGATAATGAATGGCTTTGTTTTGATGGCTTTATTGCCTGCAAGATAATGAAATAGCCCAGCATGGATTTCATTAGACTTTCTCTAGGCTCACTATGATACACCCATTAAAAGGCCAGATCTCCTCTTTGATGTAAATGGAACCAGATATTTCAGAGAAATATCTGGGCACAGGTGTCACCAAAACAGTTGCTGGGTCTTTAGATCAAGGCTGGCTTTGGCCGTGAGGGACATAGAAGCACTAATGCAGCTTATCAAAGTGAAATAGTTCATGATGCCATAGGTACGAGGCTATGGGAGCTTTGGCATTTAAACTTCCTCATTATTCGCAGGGTTCAGGGTTAGAGAGCGTGTGCTGCTTAAAATATCCAAATACTCACATTGGTTTTGTTTGCTGGCTTCCAGGGGGTGGTGAAGAGCACAGGGCTGTCTCCTCGCCAGCAAGCCAGTCCTACGGAGAGAGTCAGCATCAAGACAACTGCAAGGAAGGACTTCTTAAGGCATCAACTGGGAAGCAGTTTAACAACCTGGAGTTCGAAAAGAGAAGGTTGTAATGTCCTTCACATGGTCAAATTGTCTGTAGTCTCATCCCAAGGATGAAAGGAGGAGGCTAGGACTGGAGGGAACAAGGAAATTTGAGCCCCCTGAGCTATTTTTCTGCTAAAACGTCAGGTTCTTGTTGTTATGAACAGCTGCATGTTTTATTTCTACAAGGATGACAATAAACACATGTTGGAATGAAACCAGGAAGACACATTGTATGAAAGCAAGAATATTATCTATTTGATCCTTACATGAATAGAAGTTTGGGGCTGGAAGTATGACAGGCCAGAGGGTAAGGTTATGCACTGACTTTAAAAAATTGGCAACTTCTTGTATTTCTCTTTTTTGGCAATTTTTCCTTGGGGAAAAAAGCCTAACGCAGTTCTGAGGTTTAACATATGCCTTTTGGAGGCAAGGGAGCAGGAACCATAGAAGACCACACAGAGATAAGTCGCAGCAACTAAAATAAAAAGAAATGAAGGCTGAGGAGAATTTAAGCACCAGCAGGTATCAAGGTAATGGGCTGCACCATAGCCAGCATTTTATCATTTCTTTCTTTTCTTCTTGTAGTGTCTGCAATAGGTAATTGCCAGCTCCTATCAGTGATTATTTTCTTGTATCAAAGTATTATAACAATGTCCCAAATAAAAAATTGGCAGCAATCCTCTAATGAATTAGTGCAGCGGAAGAAAAGTTATTAATACTTAAAACTTCTTGCTGTAGTCTCCTTAGGGAGGCCCATACACTCTCTAAAGCCAGATGTGCCTGCCAAGGGAAGAGGATCACAGGTGCGATGCCTACTTGGGCTTTTACCTCCTGAGTTTCCTTCTCCGTGAAACAACTTTGTGGGGTGTTCTTGGCCAGACTTGACCACTGCACTGCTGACACCATTAAATGCTGTGACTTGAGATGAATAGAGGAAAGCGGGTTTCTGTTCTTCTTTCGCTCCCCTTATACTTGCCTGAAATGGGATTAGTCCTTTGCTGTGGCTGGAACCACAGCGACAGCTTTCTAAAGGTGGCTGGGGAATGATCCTTGCACCATGGTTTTCCCACAAAACATGAGTCAGTTCAAAAGCTGCCCTGAAAAAATCAGGACATCTGATAGCTAGCATAGATTGAAACAAGATTTCAGGTTCTCAACCTATTTTTGTGAAGAAAGAATTGGAATCCTAAGAGTTAAGAGTGTTTCCAGTTGTTTCACAGCTCCTTTCCCACCAGTGCGGATAGGGGAGCTGAAGGGAGATGACATAATACTGACACGGCCACCCTGCCTGTCTCCATGGCTGCTGTAGAGAGGTAGCAGTCACATCGGTGGCTCTGTCTGATGAAGCAAAATAGCAGAAATGCCAGGTTGGACTGCTGGCTGATCTTCTCATCAGTCACGACTCTGCATGTCTGATTCAGTATTGTACAATGACACCTGCTTGTTAAGGATACTGAAGCCAAATTATTTTGAGATGAAAATCAGAGAAAGATTTGCCCATCCGTGTGCCACATGCAGATGCTTTCCCTGTGTCTGGCCTTTTTTGTCAAAACCATGCAAATTTATTTCATTTTTTTACAAAGCGTGACCTAATGCATATTTCAATTGCCTTTGTTTGTCTTCATGCATTTTCAGAATTCAGATTCACAGGAGAGGAGATACAGGGAATAGGCCAGCCTTCTCCTATGACAGAGAGACACTATAGGAAACCCTAATATGAATAAAGAGAGGACATTGCTTTGCTCATCTGTATTTGTATGCCACCCTGCCAACATCTCCAGCCCAAATGTTTGTCAGCTGCTGAAATACAGCAGCATCTGGGTTGTCCTCACTTTTCTTTTTTTCAGCATTATGTGGGCTAAATTGTGGCAGCAAACAGATGCTCTGGGACATAAACTTTGCGCTAAGCATTTGCACAACATAAGTTTAAGTTGGAGGCAGATGATTCCTGCTGGAATACCTGTGATGATTTCAGAGGTGATTGCTCCCCCAGCTGGAGGAAACATGAGGTCTCTTCGTCCACCTCAGGGCAAGGTAAGCCAGGGAAGCTTAAACTGCCTTCTAGTGAATATTAAATCAACCTAGCAGCTGGCATAGGACCGATTAAGGAGAACTCCGACAATCGGTTCTCCTGATTCAGACGGAGGAGTGTTCACCTCCAGCAGGGAAGCGATAATGTATGGATTGACAGTCATTTCTACAGAGCACATCTGACCACGGCTTGATTAGCCTCTGAAGCCCCAACCCAAGGAAGCGAGAAGAAAGTTTTTGGAGGTTGGATTTCTCAGATAAGAAATGAAAAAAACCCAACCCCAAACCCACGCCAAGTCAGATAATAAAATGTTCAGTTTTATTTCTTCCCCAGTGGCCTGAAAAGATGATTAGAACAGATCATCAAAGTCTGCTCTGACAGCTACTCCCAAGCTCACTGGTACTTAAACAGGTTAGGAGAGAATTCCCTTAGGCATCCTGGCAACAGAGTTATTGATGGCTCCGTTGCGTGGCTGGATAATTCTTGGTTACCGCTTGTGTTGTGGGCCAGGAATAGTCAGCACACCTGCTAGAAGAGAAAAAGGATTAATAACAATTAATGTGTTAATTTTGCCTTACTGTCTTTTTAATATTTATTGATTAGAAGTTTGATTTTATAAGAAATATTTGTCTTTTTTCTGTCACTCGCAGCAGTATTCTCTCCTGCCTGGTCATGTGCCGTATCCTCCGCTTCCTTCCAGTCCTCCTTCCTCCCCTTGTCCTGGCTTTCCTTATCACACTGAGTCAGCACGTCTTGGACTGCAGTGAAGTTTCTGTCTGACTTGCACCTGGGGAGCTTTCTCTTCATGGAAACCACCTTGGAGAGGATGCTGATATGTGCCAGGGACCACAGAGTATGGACTTGGGCCACTGCCTGGGTGCTTGTGTCAACGTGGTCCTCTTGCTCCTCTTGTGGCAGTCTCCTTTTCTTCCTGTCCCAGGCCTAGGTCCTCTGCATCTGCTGTACCTAGCCGGTCTTTTCCTTTCTTGTTATTTTGGTTTGCATCCCTTCCTTATTCAAAGTGGGACTAGTCCCTCCCTTGGGTTGCTTGGGTGCCACCAAAGGCACAATTAAGTACAAATTCTTTGCTTATCCCAGGTGGGTCCGGAATGGCTGAGGGCAGCTGTTCAGGGGAGTTTCCCACCGCTCCTGCATGTCGAGCAGTCCTCTGGGTTGTGTCAGTGAGGGAGCTGGGCGCAGCGCACTCAGGGAGGGCTGGACCTCTGGGCATCGCAGCTACCGAACTCTCCAGAGCATCTGTGGAGTGTCTGAGGACTGTGAAGCTTAGCTGAGCTTGGCTAGACCCTTTGGGGAGGCGCAAGTCCAGTTCCTGACGCTAGCTTCCACTTTCTACTGCACTTCAAATCCCTCCTCCAAAGCAAAGGGTAAGAAGGTGGAAAGAAAAGTCCTGGAGAGTAACAAAGCCAAGCAGTAGGCTATTCACTATTTTCATTCTTGGAAATAGTTGGACTCGTCTTGCTAAAATTTTCCAGAAGGATCAGTCAAACTTAGATATCATGTATGGAAAATTTCAGTCCAGACAGATGAAGTTTTGCAAAGAATAATTAGCTCAAAAGCAGGTCTTCTAATAGGAAATGTCCAGCCACCTTCATAACAGGGAACACTACTAAATTTGCTGTGACTAATCCTTGGTATTGATTTTGTTGGCTGGTTGTAGAAAGACAGTTTGTCTGACTCCTGTAATTTAATTCAGTTAATTAGAATAAATGACTATGCCATTTGCCAGGACCACTGCCTACTTGCCTATTTTCCTTTCTTGTGCATAGCTTCACTTATGCTGCCCCAAGGATCATTAAACCATGGAATAAAGTTCCCACAAACTGATACTGTCTTTTTATATCTGAATGCTATCTCTTTGTGGTAGCTAAGCCAAATGTTTAAGTAACCACGTTGCATGATTTCCAAGACTCCCAATGGGAACTGCTTGCAAAGATATATTTATTGTCTTGCAGGCATATACTACCCCTATCCAGTTAGGGTATTCTAGCCATGGTACTACTAGTGCTGAGGCTCACACAGTACTAGGCTCTCACTTTAAAAAGACAAACCAGCTGCAGTGGGTGTTTACAGTTACTTAGTGAGTCAAAGGCTGCGGAGATAAACTTTAGAACAAATGAGATGGAGGAGTCTAGGTTTTGTAACCTTGTCACACCGCATCTTAAGTCATTCGCTGCCTGGACATGCCTCTGTTCTGATGCTGGGTTTAAGAGCTGTCAGTCACAGGGTGTTTTAAAGCAGTGACAGCACAGATTTTATGCTGTTGATTGCCCCGTTTTTCAGTTCTGGAGGCAGGGAGCTAAATTTGTTTCTGAGTATTGTAGATAATGCTGCACTAAGGGCCTCCTAGTGTAGGGGCAGAGATGGAAGAAGGTCTTTCTCCCTCTGCCTCTTTCCAGGGAGGAAATTCAATCAAGGCGTTATTTTGCTGTATCTAGAAAATAGGAAACTTCCTGTGTTGCTCACAAAGGGTGATGCTGATTAGGGGAGAATTGGTACATTGAGTGCTCGGCTGGAACAGGAACAAAGGAGAGGTGACGAGCCTGGGATGAGACTCCACAGTGAATATTGCTATTCAAGGTCATACAAGTTCTCTTCTCCTGCCCCAGCTCTTCACTCCAGCATAATCTTTTCCCTCATCTCCTCTCCCTCCACGGACTCAGAGACCCTCCTCTACAGGAACGCTGCTCCCCTCTAAGGCGGGGCTGGGAGCCAGGAGACCTGCCTTTAGGGGCAGGTGGGGAAAGCACAGCTCTCCTTCTGCCCTTCTTCTCTGCTGCTGAGCACTAGGAGTTGCTTGTGGAAACAGGAATCAAGAGGCTCCGGTGCTGGATTGCGCAAAAGGCAGCTGGGCTGTGCTGGGCTGTGCGCTGTGATGCAAGGCAGGGCGTAATGCCTCTGTTCTGAACGCTCTGCATTTTATTTGTGCATACGTGTCTGAACAGCATTGGGACTGTTGGTATTACGTTTGTGTAACACTGTAATACACTCCTGATGGCAGACTGCCCACCAGCAGGCTGAACCCGTTCCTGCCCCCATTCTGTGTGAAGGTAGAGTACTTCAAAGCCTAAGATGTGCTGGGGAGTACACTAAGTGTTCTCACAAAAACCCAGGTAAGACATGCTCAAGCAATGTTAACCCTTTGCTGGGGTGCATTTTATTAATGAAAATATAGTCCATGAGATCATTCTGATCTCAACTTTACTTACGGGTCTAACAGGTCTTTTGGCTCTATCCCTATGGGTCTCAGACAAACCACATCTCCAACTTTCCTTAATCAAGATTTTTTTTTAAAAAGTTGTTTGATGTCAAAAACAACACGTCCTCACAGCCTTCTGCATCAATCAACGGGATAATTAGTGACTAGCCAAGAAAAACAAAGCAAGGACTAGAATGAGCAGCACGATCTGAGAAGGAACGGAGTGCTTTACGGAGCACTCATGGAAACTGAGATTAGTTTCTAACACCCTGTGGTGTGGTAAGAATCTGGAGCAATCAGCATTCAGAGAGCTACCTGGGTATTTCTGAGATGAAATCCAGCTTCACATACTGCTGGCTTCTCCTGGGCCCCATGGATCCCCAGGGGACCTTGGAGAGTGCAGTTGGTAGCTGCAATGGTATGGTGGGTGTAATCCGGCAAGAGAAGGACCTTCCCAGGCAGAAGAAAACTCTCCACTGGCCTGCAAAGCTAACTACTGCATATGCTACCGTAATCCTTCTTGCACAGAGGATAGTCCAAAAGAAGAGCTGTAGCAGAAGTGGAGGCAGGCTTCAGCCAGGCTGTGCCCAGCTGGACTGATCTTCAGCCTGGAAAGTCAGAGCAGTCTAGAAGAACCAAAGAGCAGGGAAGGCTCATCCTCATCACGGCTCCCACAGGGCTTGCGCTTTCTTTGCACCAATTTGTCAGCCCTGTTGCCTTTGGAGCTCGGGTTTAGTTTGCCCTCTCCGATGGGGCACTGTCCCGCAGGGTGTGATCAGGGCCGGGTTGGTGACAGTGGCAGGATCCACCAACAGTCCCAGATGAAGCAAGGTAGAGCGTCAGGTCAGGAGTCCAGCTGGCAGCAGCAGAGACGCTGCTGCGGTGTGGGTTTGAGGTTCACGCAGGAGGCAGGGCCAGGCAGGACTGAGGACACGACGATGACCAGGATGCCCAGTCGGTAAGGGATGTCACAGGGGAAAGGGACCTGTGGTGTAGCCCAGGCAGGGACAGGGGCCAGGGAAGCTCCTGGTTTACACGTTTCAAATCTTGACACTTGGCTTTCTCTGAGGGGGTTTTACAGTGTACTACTTTGTAACAAACATTTGGTTTTGGTCAGATGCTGATAAGGTAAAATACTCATCAATACAGACTTAAAAAGTAGGTTTGCTTTTCTGAAACATTTCAGCACTACCGTGAAGTCCATTATGAAATATTAAGAGTCTACTCAAATGATGCCATTCCGGGAATAGTACTGAAACATCTTGACAATCCAATTAACTTCCTCAAACCAAGGTCACTTCATTCTTTTTTTTTGACATAGAATATTTGGTTTGATAAGGAATAAGGAACAAAATGAGCTGAAAGCAACGTTGAACACAGCATCTTGTATTTCTCATCGTCTATAAATGACATTTTCAAGACCTGTGCATATGCACTTATTTCAGTGTGTGGGCCCAGAAAACAGCCCTGGGATGGTTTGAGTGTGGTGGAGAGCATTGCGTGAGCAAATTCCTAACCCTGGCAACATCCTGCCTTAAAAACCTCCAGCTTCTTCCTTCGTCTGTCTTGTTTCTCTTAAATCTAGCAACGAGGTCAAATTCTCTAGTTCTCTTACTACACCAGAAGTTAAGTGTGAAGCTAAACGCTTCAGGTGACTATAGAGTTGTTAGTAAGAATGGCAATGAGGAGGGGTTTTTCTACTAGTTTTACTAAAGCAAATGTACTACTGTAGTGTGTATGCAGAATTATTTCATACACGTCTTTGACTTTTTTTCCCAGTGTTTATCTCTGTGCGTGCTTGTGTGAATGCATTTGAGTACGTTCATATTTGAGTACTTCTTCAAGTTAAAAACATGTTAAGAATTGCAATATGAATGAGGAAACTACCTTCTCAGGTGTAGAATGGAGAACCATGGTAATAAGTGGGCACAATTTTCCTGGATGTGGTTAGTGACAAGCTTCTTCATTAATTACCTACAAAAAATCCAACGGGACCATTAGCATCATATATGTGATTTTTGTAACACAGGCCTCAGAGCCTTATATTATGTGTCAAATCCCAAACTTCTGAATTAGTTACAGTGTATTTTGAAAGACTCCCAGGCTGGTTTTCATTTTTCCTGGCTTCAGGCATCTGCAATGCTGATGAAGACTTGCTACACTTGAGCCACTGAGAGTCTCTTTAGAATCTGTATAGAAGCGCTTGTCAGACTGATCAGCAAAAAAAGGGGTAGGTCAACAAAAAAAATGACAATTTGGAAATCAGGAAGATTATGACTCATTTAGACCTTGTAATGCTCTTTAAAACAAATAAGAAAAGTTTCTTCAGCAGTATAGGTGCTGAAATAGACATATTATATAACCAAAAGATAGCCTTACAAATAATTAAGTGTTACCTTATCTTCAACTGAACCCAGTAATTCTGAACTCGATGGTAAAATATGCTGATTCCCATAACGAAATACGAATTCAAAATGCTGAATGCAGTCAAACTAGAAAGTTAGGCAACATTCATCCCAGAAGTCTGAAAGAATAATTAAAGGCAAGGAACTAGTTGGGGAATGGGATAAAACACAACATAGATTTACAATCTCCCGACAGTAGATTGTGCCAGGCTAACCTAATACTTATCTCTCAAGAGTCAATTAATTTTTGATACAAGCGAAGTGAAATAGCTCCAATCTGTCGGGACTTCAGTAAAACATTTCCTCACTGGAAATGATTAATCAGTCTGGGGTTTTGTGTGTCAGTTAGTATATGATAACTAAGGAAATGGCCAATAAGCAGATGGTAAGAGGCTTGCAGTGGAGGGGAACTAATCAATAGGAGGAAAGAGAAGACCTGAATTCCTTGGGGATTGGATGTGGGACTCAGAAATGTCTTAGAGTTTGGCAGAAAAAGTAGGAACGTGCTGATGAGCTCTTGATGGTAACAGCTGGGAAGTAGGAACAGTACAGGAACAACAGGATGACCTTAAATCTTGACATGAGAGAAATAACGAAATTGTAAAAGTCAAAATTACAAGGTTGCTAAGTAGCAAAAATTCCTGCGGTAAGCTGGAATTCATCAGCTGGAAGCAAAGGAGGAAGGAAAAAGCCCTTGTTACACTGAGCAGCTGCAGGGTGAACAGGTTGAGATGCGACTGCGGGAAGGCCAAGCGGCCTTTGGCTGAATCAGGCAGAGTACTTCCAGCAGAGACTGGAAAAGTCTTATTTACCTTGTGTGAACCGCTGGTAAGTTCCCACCCAAAACACTGTGCACAGTCGTGATGATCCTTCCTTTCTGAAGAGGAGTAAGGACTGGGGCAAAAGGGAGAGGAGGATCAGAAGAAAGGAAAGCCCATTTTCTGGCAGTTAACCAAAGGACCTTGCTGCATTTAACTGATGTAAATGCTGATACAAGAACGATTGGAAATAAACACGGACAAAAACAATTTCAAAGTGGAAACGAACCCAATGTTCCTAACCAGTAGCTGATTTCTGATAGGAGTAAAAAAAAAAAAGTTATGTACTTGTCTCTTTATGAAAAAATGCGTATGACATGGCTGATAGAGAAGACAGAAGACTAGATCTCATGATCCAAGAAGATCCTTCCAGTCATCTTTTCTTAATCAATTTCCTCCCATGGCCTCCTCCTCAGGAAAAGGAGAAGTGTTTGGGTAAAAATCCACCAAGTTCTCATGTCTTTCAAATGCGTGTGAAATGGGAATGGGAAAAGGGGACATAGTTAACGTCTGTCTAAGTATTGTTAATGTCTGTCTAAGTATTGTTCTCATCAGATTATTGAGATTTACAAATAGCACCAACTTCTCTTCGCTGCCTGGTGTTGCTGCAGTTTTCAGAGACGCAGCTGCATATTTTGCATCATTTTTTCCATGAGTTTGGAAACAAAAACAAAAGCTGCATTATACAACTGTACATAATAACTTAAATAACTGCCCTTTTGTACTTATTTCTTGCTCATGTAAGCAGAAAATGATGCCAAATCGCTGATGCAATTATTTCATTCCTTTGTATCCTACGTATCTATCCTTCTACTTGACTATAGGAGGTCATTATGGTAAAGGCTTTTTGTTTACAAGAAACAACAAAAGTATTGATGTTACTTCCGGGAATGATGATAAAATTGTTCCATTAGGGGGTCGTATGTGCTGGTAATTACTTTTATATTTAGGATCGGAAATGACAATCTGAAATCAGAATATCTCATTAGTGATAATGAATTTTAATTTCTGACAAGTAAAGTATTCCCAAGGAAACTACAGACGTCGTTAGAACTACAGTAAATGACATGTGGTTTAAGATGCTTCAGTAACTGAAAGCCAGGAATTTTAAAACTATGAAAACATGATAAGACTTCTTTAATTGCCTAGAGTAACAGCGTGAATAATTTTTTCCTAATATCCCACATTTTTACTAAGTGAAAAGAGATTCTGGTCTGAAGTCCATACTCAGCTTGGCTTAATCTGAAAGTGCAATTATTTTTGAAACAAAGCTGAGCTGGAAACAAATCTAAGCTATTACAGTGCCTGCACCTTCTGGGCCATTGTCTGTATATGAACATGAAGGAATAATGCATTACCTATTTTAGGTGACTGAAATGAAGTTGACTGGAGTGGCAAGAGAGAAGCTGTCTCTCCAGACAATGGCTGGACAAGAAGAACTTTGTTTGACGGCACTTACGATCATGTTTTTGGGAAGCCCTTTGAAGATATCAGGTTATAATGTGAAACTTCTCTCAGGCTCTCTGCTTTTATTCCAGACATGGGGCAATGAGTGAACAGTTTCCAGGACAAAGCCTCCCCACAGAACTTGACTGCCAAAAAATCTGGTCAACAGCAAGGTGATGTTTGATGCCCAGGGCAATGATGTAGCCCCATGTTCTGGAGAGCCTTTCGCTGACCATACTGGCAGGACGGCTGTCCCATCCAGTCCTCTCACTTCCTCTCCCATCCTGCATTTTACCCCATTTCTCCCTCCTTTCAGGGAGTTCAGTGTGCTATGTCTCTACACAAGGGCTTTTGGGTATTTTTCCTCAAGAATTAAGAGGCATATGCCATAGCTCACCAGGCCTGCAACCATCAGCGGTCTTCTGGAGAACAGGTTGTGGATGCCACCCCCTGATTTGAGCAAGAAGTGTGTCTGCAGGCCTCAGCAGTGAGGACTGCTGAATTCTTCTCCTTTCCCTCACCGAGACCATGGCACAAGTGATGTGACATCCCACGCTTGAACCATTGCACCCAAGATTTTTTTGCTCCTGCCTAGCTTCAGAAAGTTCAATGTACTATGTTTCCCCAGCCCTGCTAGTGATGGCTTATCCTTAGAGAGACGGAGTAAGGTGAAGCAGATCTACAGAGCTGAGGAATAAACACTCTCCGCTCTCTCTTATGGAGGAAAATACATCTTTATTGCCACAAAGACACCTAAGAATAAATAACAGAGAGCAAGTCAAAACAGTATGAAATGCAATAACAAAACTCTTCTAGAAAATCAAGGGGGAGATGTTACTTTTGTGTCTGCATTCAAGATGATACACATTCAGAGAGGAATGCTCTTAAAGGCAGCTGCTTTTGTTTGAAATAACCCAGGCCCACTGACCCTCTGGGTGTGCTGCAAAAGACATCTGGTGAAGGTGGTGCACGGAGAGAGATCAAACTCCTATTCTCACAACAAGAGACAGGGGAAAGGAGCTCTTGAGAGTGTTTGTGGCAGAGTCCTACTTCTATTTCAAGTACTATTTTGTCGATGTATTTGTGTTGCTCTTGTGCTCAGGAGTGCTTGCACAGAGCAGGATCCCAGCATGCTGGGTGCTGGCCAAAGCCCATCCTTGCCCCCCACCGGACAATATAATTAGCTGACAAGCTTCCATGGGTAGACACGGACAGACGGGCAGGGCGGTAGACAGCAATTGCAGAAACAGCAGGTACCTTTGCTGTGTCAAGGTTTCAGCAGCCATGCAGCAAAAGGGGACTTGTGGAGGAGGGTGAAGTAGGCAGTGAATGAAGGAGCTAAAGAAGGTTTTTGTAGAAATAACTATGTGCCAGAGTGCCGAGAGGTGCTTGAAAAATTCCAACAAAACAGCGTTGCCTGGCTTCTGCAGAGAGACAGAAAATGAAGTATTCAGTGGAGACAGCCCGGTTTCTACCAAGGCACAGCAGAAACCGCGGAGAAAGTCAGCAGCCTGACTGCATGCCAGTGTGGATCCTGGGACCTGGGGCTCCGAAGCCACCAAGGAGGTGCTGTGCAGGAACCGCACACTCATGGATTTCCCTGTCATGTAGCATCATAGGAAAATTCTTCCTACCTGAAATCCAATAAAAAATTTAAAGGCTGCAATCACACCCCACATTCCCCCTAAGTTAGCCATTTTCATTGAGACATCTGTTTTTCTAGGCAAACAATTAGTTAGGAAATAAAGCTGTATTTTAAACAGGATTCAGTCTCTAGGTGTGATCAGTGACAGAAACACACAGGGTGAATAAACCATTCCCTGTTATTGCTTCCTGAATGCTAGCAGTATTTGGGAAGCTACCAGCCGTGGTATAAAAGTATTTGCTCCAGTAGGAAAAGACTATTTCAAATCAGGAAACAAACTGCAAATCCAGCAAGCTGACAGATTTGGGGGAATACATGTGTGTGTGTGTGGTCAAAAAGCAATCAGTGCACAAGGGAGAAAGATAGTACCTTAACCTTTCAGCAATGTTCTGAGGGCTGTAAAGAACTTGGTATTTAATTATGCTTTGCCTGCGCAAATGCTTTAGCCCCATATAATCAAATAAACCATTAAATTTTTTCTTAAAATGTCTAGCCACTCTACCAGCAGTGCCATTTATTATGAAATATACCGTTTGTAGATGGAGTACAAATTATTTTTGAAAAACAGATCACACCCGATTGCAAGATCGTTGTCTGGCCATGCCTCTCCTCCTCTTCCCCACCCAGCAGACCACCTTCCTTCCCCTTCCTGCCTTTATTAGCTCTCTAAAAGCTAGAGCAACAGCTTATTTGGAAAATAGTTTATGGTTTATTTTAATGCAGTTCGGCAAGTTCGCAGGGTTCGTGCCACGTGCTGACAGCTCTGCACAGCACATTGGCAGCCATCGTTGGGTTAGTCCATGATCGGCTGGTCCGCAGCAATGCTCTGCACAATGTCCGTCTCTTGTGATGTAAATCCGATACTTTAACTTCTTGAGCATGGACAGGAGCTACCACAGGAGCAGATGGGAAAGCCACTGGAAAGCCATTTAATAAGAGCCTGCTTTCTCACTAGATCTTGCGCTAACACTTCATCCATTCATGAGGTGCTGTTCCTTGACTGCTGTCCTTCATGCATGCAGTTTTGACATTCACCTTCTGCAAACCTACACTCTAACAAGACCCTTTCCTTCCCTTGTTCAGAACAAGCAAATACAAAAATACTGTGTGAAAAATAAAAAGAAAAATAAAGATCCACTTTCCTGCTGCTGCAGGCAACAGCATCACGCACTCCTTTTCAGAAACACACCAGGCTCCAGCTAAAGGATGACTTATTTTTTGTCCCCACAGCTCTAACAAGAAGGTTGTTCTAAAACCTCATTGCTTTGATGCCTTGAAGCCTTTATCAGACCCTGATTACACGGTTACATGCCATCAAGGACGTGATGATCTATATATATCCTGTGGTCAATTCATTCTCAAGTGTATACTGTGCAAATCTCATCATTCCCTGATTGCCCCCAGCTCAGGCTTCTTCTGTCATCTATTATTTCAGCTGTAAGCTTGTTAGAGGACAGACTATTGTTGCATTAGTCGAAAGTTCTATGCGTACCTCAGGAATTGAATGAATAATGTGTTGCACTAGTAAAGACTGAATATGGACTTCGAAAGATCAAGCAAAACGAGATAAAATTATTAAGTAGCAAAAATGAAGCAATTTTAGTAACTAAAGCTTAGTAAAAACATGGGTGGTTATGTATTTACATAAGAAACATTGCAACAGAGAGAGAAAATAAGGTGTATCAGATAGGGAGACTAACAGAGTAAATAGACACAGAAGGACTTTTGAAAAAGAGTAAACATCATATAAATGAATGTGGTGAGCTTACCTTGGCTGGCTGCCAGGTGCCCACCAAGCCCCTCCATCAACAGGACAGGGGGACAAAATATGAAGAAAACTCATGGGTTGAGATAAGGACAGGGAGATCACTTACCAATTGACGTCATGGGCAAAACAGACTCAACTTGGGGAAATTAATTTAATTTATTGCCAATTAATTGTAACAGACTAGGATAGTGAGAAATAAACCAAAAATAAAACCACCTTCTCCCCCGCCCCCCGCTTCTTCCCTGCCCCCCGCTTCTTCCCAGGCTCAACTTCACTCCTCACTCTTCTGCCTCCTGAGTGATGCAGGGGGACTGAGAAAGGGGGTTGTGGCAGAGACAACATGTGATGAACTGACGCTCTTCCCTGGCTCCAGTGCGGGGTCCCTCCCATGGAATACAGGCCTTCACGAACTTCTCCAGCATGGGTCCTTTCCATGGGGTGCAGTCCTTCAGGAACGGACTGCTCCAGCATGGGTCACCTGTGGCCACCGTAAGCTCACAGGTCCTGCCAGAAAATCTGCTCCTGCGTGGGCTCCTCTCCATGGGCTGGAGCTCCTGCCAGGAGCCTTCTCCAGTGTGGGCTCTCCACAGGCTGCAGCTTCCTTCAGGGCACATCCACCTGTTCCGGCCTGGTGTCCTCCACGGGCTGCAGGATAGATATCTGCTCCACTGTGGACCTCCATGGGATGCAGGGAGACAACCTGTGTCACCATGGTCTTCAACATGGCTGGAGTGTGGAATACCTGCTCCAGTGCCTGGAGCATGTCCTCCCCCTCCTTCTTCACTGACCTTGGTGTCTGCCAGGCTGTTTTTCTTACATTTTCCACACTATTTTTTACAGTCACTAAGAAGTCCTACCTCTAGTCAACAGTCTGTAATACTCAATATTTCTAAATGTCAGACTAACTGAGTTTGAAAGCGATGACCTGGCTCTGTAGGTGTGTTGGCTATAATAAACAGTACACTTCTAGCACTGCAATATGAAGAAGAACTGGCCCAGGGATTTCCCTAGTGTTCTCCAACCTTCTCACCGGCCTTTTTAGAAATACCACATACTCATGCCAATTACTTCATCTACACAAATTTTGTTTTAATTTTTTCAGATTATATTTTAATACTTGTTTTTACACTTTTATTAACTAGTTGCTGTATCCAGATTCTTTAGCACGGTCATAATTGTTGAGAAGTGTTTGGGAAAATATATCACAGGCATGCAATTTATGAAAGAAATGAATAAGCCAGAATGAAATAAAACAGTGACATTGTATAGCTGCAGCTTGCAGACCACAAGAGACAGAAAGGCATAGTGTGCATGAATACTAAAGCATTCATCAACACTTTCAGTTATGAGAACCAGACAGGGTAAAAGCTGGGACATAGTTGGGAGTGAGGAATACTCATGAAATAACTGATTCTTGAGATTCTTTGGGAACTTTCCTCACCAGGTTAGATGGAGTAAAATTAACAATGGATTGGAAAAAAAAAACATCAGAAACACACTGATAACTAACTGAAGTTGCAAACCTGAGAAATGGCAGTTGAATCTGTATGCTTCTGTATGGGCAGCAGGGCAACAATGGTGAGTTAACCCGATTAGCAGTTCCTATTACTGCATCCAGTAGTATAGAGAATAAAATGAAATGCATTAGAAACACTTTACTTAACAATCAATGTTAGTTTGTATAGGAGGCTCTCTTCCTAGAGAAGCTGGCGGCTCACGGCTTAGACAGGTGTACTCTGCGTTGGGTCAAAAACTGGCTGGACGGCCGGGCCCAGAGGGTTGTGGTGAATGGAGTTAAATCCAGTTGGCGGCCGGTCACGAGTGGTGTTCCCCAGGGCTCAGTACTGGGGCCGGTCTTGTTCAATATCTTTATCAATGATCTGGACGAGGGGATTGAGTGCACCCTCAGTAAGTTTGCAGACGACACCAAGTTGAGCGGGAGTGTTGATCTGCTCGAGGGTAGGAAGGCTCTGCAGAGGGACCTGGACAGGCTGGATCGATGGGCCCAGGCCAACTGTATGAGGTTCAACAAGGCCAAGTGCCGAGTCCTGCACTTTGGCCACAACAACCCCATGCAGCGCTACAGGCTTGGGGAAGAGTGGCTGGAAAGCTGCCTGTCGGAAAAGGACCTGGGGGTGCTGGTTGACAGCCGGCTGAACATGAGCCGGCAGTGTGCCCAGGTGGCCAAGAAGGCCAATGGCATCCTGGCCTGTATCAGAAATAGTGTGGCCAGCAGGAGTAGGGAAGTGATCGTGCCCCTGTACTCGGCACTGGTGAGGCCGCACCTCGAATACTGTGTTCAGTTTTGGGCCCCTCACTGCAAGAAGGACATTGAGGTGCTGGAGCGTGTCCAGAGAAGGGCAACGAGGCTGGTGAGGGGTCTGGAGCACAAGTCTTCTGAGGAGCGGCTGAGGGCACTGGGGTTGTTTAGCCTGGAGAAAAGGAGGCTGAGGGGAGACCTCATCGCTCTCTACAACTACCTGCAAGGAGGTTGTAGCGAGGTGGGTGTCGGTCTCTTCTCCCAAGTAACAGGCGATAGGACGAGAGGAAATGGCCTCAAGTTGCGCCAGGGGAGGTTTAGATTGGATGTGAGGGAAAATTTCTGTACTGAAAGAGTGGTGAAACATTGGAACAGGCTGCCCAGGGAAGCGGTTGAGTCCCCATCCCTGGAGGTATTTAAAAGACGTGTAGATGAGGCGCTTAGGGACATGGTTTAGTGGGCATGGTGGTGTTGGGTCGACGGTTGGGCTCGATGATCTTAGAGGGCTTTTCCAACCTTAATGATTCTATGATTCTAAATGCAAACTAAAGGAAACCCTTTTTAGGACTTCACAAAGACCAATAAGGGACAAAATTTCACACACCCTTGGAATTTGTGGAGTATTTATTAGCAGTTAGTTATCTACCCAATATTTTGTAAATGGAATCAAAATAGCTTTGAGTCTCTTCTCAGTCTTTGAAGAAGCCTATTCATAGTCTTTTGAAAGCGGGAATAAAGACTGAAATAATTATGTCTCGAAATAAATATATTTTGAAAAGTGCTGAGGCTGTTTGAGTTCAACATCACTGGAGTAGTAGCTGCTTGCTCCACCTCCATGCATGAGGAGAAAGGAGTCTCTGCGACCTCCTGCTCCCAGGCTGCACCGTGAACACTGGCCACATATATGGAGCTACATTTTCATTGACTATTTTAGCACACAAGCAAGTTGATCTCTAACAACATACCTGCCAATGGTGCCTTGTCCTGGTGTCAGTCACTCCTTTCACCCATTGAGTTGGAGCAGTTTTCCATGTGAAAAATTATATGATACTTAATTTTAAAGAGTAGAAGGCTACTTCTCTAGAGTTTGTCCATTGAAAAGAAATAAATGTATTAAAGGCCTGGACCTCCAAAGACAGAGAGGTTGAGAGAAATACATGTAGACTTATGTAGAGGCCATCAGCTTGGTGACACTATTATCAGCTAGCCCTGGGAACCAGAAAGGTGACAATAATGAGAGCATATCTCTTGATTAGCCTGGTTTCTGAAGAAACTAAGCTCATTCTCCAGTGCTGCACAGGTATGTCCACCATCAGCTCCTTTCTCAATAACTTTCAAACTTGCGGTTCAGTTTCGATCAGATTTGACAGACTGCTGAAGGCCTCAAAGACACTGCATTTCCACTCATTTCCTTACCAAGGGAAAGACATTCCAGCCTGAGCTCAAATCATACTAGTAACAGAGGGTCCATATGGAAACCAAACTGATGCTCTGCCTGTCTTCAAGGCCTCCAGTTATTTGTGTTTCATGACTGAGTTTCAGCTGCACAACGCACAAGGTCGGTTACAAGTGAAGAGTCCTCCCCTCTGTCAATGGTTGGCTCCTAAGGAGATTATCTGGCATTTACTACTAATAAACCCCCCCCCTGGCTAATTGCAGTTTTTCTCAAAATTCATATTATTTGTTTCTCCTCAGAGATTATCTCATGTCTGCTGACATGGTTTAACCCGGCAGGCAGCTAAACACCACACAGTTCGCTCACTGCCCTCCAGTGGGATGGGGAAGAGAATCAGAAAAAAGGTAAAACTCATGGGTTGAGATAAAGACAATTTAATAGGACAGAAAAGGAAGGGAAAATTATAATACTGATAAAAGAATATACAAAATAAGTGATGCACAATGCAATTGCTCACCACCTGCTGACCGATGCCCAGCCACTTCCTGAGCAGCAGCTGCTCCTCCCTGGCCAACTTCCCCCATTTTTTTTGTTCAGCATGACGTCATATGGTATGGAATATCCCTTTGGCCAGTTTGGGTCAGCTGTCCTGGCCGAGTCCCCTTCCAGCTTCTTGTGCACCTCCAGCCTCCTTGTTGTCAGGGCAGTATGAGAAGCTGAAAAGTCCTTGACTTAGTGTAAGCACTGCTCAGCAACAGCTAAAACATCAGTGTATTATCAACATTATTCTCCTACTAAATCCAAAACACAGCACTGTACCAGCTACCAGGAAAAAATTAACTCTATCCTGACTGAAACCAGGACACACGATGAGTTCATGCTGCAGCCTTCATGCATTTCAGCTGCCCACAAGACACAAATCCATTGGAAACTGGGCTCCACCACTTCCGGAACTACTTCTTGAATTTTTTTGTCAAAGTAATACTTTCTTTACAGCCGTTAGCAAGCACAACTTTAGTGTGTACTATCCGTCACAGCTATTCCTCTCTCCCACCGTTGTTTTATATGATGGGCAATTTGTCCATTCCAACCCAGCAGAAATGTTCCTGTCTTACTCTTCTATGGCACAATTTGCTCATGAAAGAGAAAACCAAACAAATAAAAAACCCCAAACCAAAACCTGACAGCAGAATTCATTGCTATGATTTAGGGAGGTTTCAGCAAAATTAATGAGGTGCCATTACCACGGGAACATGGACTGTTTTCTGCATAATTACTACTATTTATATAACCATCAGATCCAATGTATTATTTTCACACACTCGAAGCAAGAATGAGGCTCCTTTGTGTTGGTGTGCATGCATAATGCATTTCAGTGTCCAGGCACACTCTGTAGAAAATGAATAGGGACCAGTTTAAAGTCACAGAGCAGCTGCCTATTGGCTTGCTCGAGAGTGAGGCGTGAAAATAAAGCAGGATGTGAACTAATAGGCTATTCGTTTTATTGTAATATCCTGTTGTTATTAATTGGCAACAGCTGTGTGGCAAGTTGTGCCACACTTCTGGAATGAAACAGCTCCAAGTGAATTGAATGTATAGGATCCTAAAAAGAGGCAGATACGGCATCGAGAGAAAAATCACATCCCTGTCTGCTCCTACAAGGGGAATTCATTTCTTGCTCAGCTGTTTAAAGTATCAATGCCTGTTCTTGTGTAATGCCAGTACAGGTATTTTTACATTTAATTCTCTATACTACATAACGCATATTGATACCTTCAGGGATGAACTGTTTGTAGACCCAAGGGCAAAATGTTGTAATATGCCTTGAATTAAGCAGACCAAATTTTGGGGGCAGGGGTGTATGTGCATGTGTATGTGTGTGCATATGTCGGAATATGTTTTAACTCTTCAGAATAAATCTTGCTACAGATGAAAATTAAAACATCTACTTACTCTCACTGATACAATCATCGGCCCTCCAAATCAAAGCCGTCACTGTCAGAGTTTGTTCCTATGCTGCTTACAAAATGTATTCACATTTTCCACACTGATATTAGTGCAAACAACTCCCAGATGTTTTATTCTGCTAGTGGAAGTGAGAGAAATGTAACATCATCTTAAAGATGGGTAACCACAGGAGGCTTTCTACTGACTTTGGCTGTTAGTGGTCAGGGCAGGGTGAGAGCAAACACTGCTTGGAGAGGACAGAGTACGCGGAGACCACTGAAGCTTAATGAACATGGATCTGATCCATGACACTGAGAAATCACCAGTTCCCAGCGACCTTAATGGACTTTCCCTAGGCTAATACAGAGCAATTGCTTTAAACGGTACTAGTCAGGCCCAGCTGAGCCAACAGGGGTAAGGTAGAGCTTTCTCTTCCCCTTGGTGTCCTTTTTGCCCTACCCAAGAAAAGTGACCAACTTTTAAATGGTGTGGAGTGTCTTACATGATTTTCCCTCACCCCATTTGATTCAACTTGAATCTGTTTCTCCATGAAAGGACTGCACCTGACCTGTGTCACACCCAGCAGTACGCCCTTGGCCTGGGAAAAGAAAATGTGCCTTTTTCTCTGTATGAAATCTATTGAAAATCAACGCCTGCAGAAACTGCACCATGTCAAAAGCTGGAAGTATGGCAGACTCACAGGAGCTGCAGGCAGTCCGTAGTTGTCCGGTCAGTGGGCCAGGCAATATACAGTGTTGATGGGCAATAACTCATCACATGCTTTTGTGACATTTCACTAGAAACCTCTTCAGTCAGGCTGGAGTAGCTTGGTCCAGCTATTTGACTCAAAGGCATCTGCAACACTGAGGTCATCAATTATTATATCAAGGTATTACCTAAATCCATTCCCTTTAGCAGCTTATAAATTAATAAATTATTTGTTATGAGGTGGCAGGATTTGATTTTAATGAAAGGTATTTTGAAGATGTAGAAAATAAGTCAATTTCTGTATTTATTTAGAACACATGATGTGGGTTAAGATGTTTACTTTCCATTTGCCAGAAGAAATGGGAAAAAAAAAAAAGCA
>NW_008795041.1:618767-675700 GCF_000699145.1 Aptenodytes forsteri | reverse complement strand
ATAAAGAAAATAACTTCTTTGTTTCCTCCCATGCATTGTTTGATTTGAGAAACCTGCATAATATGAGTTACTACGTGTAGATACACACCTGTAAAATATCTGCTGTTTATGTAATTGAAGTTTCTGTGATTATGGATTTTTTGGGTGGCCCCTAAACAATCTTCATAGAAAATTATAATATTTGAAAAGGATTTTCGAGCCAATTTGTCTCTTTTAAAAAAAGACAAACTAACTATAGAATTCTGGGGGATAAGTTTTAAAACTACAGGGAAAATAAAATTCAACAGAAATTACCATAAAGCATGCAGAATTTAACAGAGTGCAAAAAATGTTCTCTAGGTCCCTTTTAGCTTCCTTCCAGGGAAAGGCCTCTTTTATTAAGGTGATACCTGCCATCGTTGTGATGTTTCATAGCTGGAAGATATGTTAGCAAAGCCACTGGCTCGCAGATGCTCCTGTTCCTGCACTTCTCCCCTCCCCTGGGGCACAGCGCTGTGCCAGGCTCCCTCCCCACCCCAGAGCTGTGGGCAGTCCTTTCCCACAGACTGTGCCTGTTTCTCCCCACAGGTTTGGGATGTTTAAAGCAATACTCCCTTTCCTGGGGCCAAGTCTCTATAAAACAGCCAAATGTTTTTTCTGACCCAAACTCGTCAAGTGGGGATTCCTGGTCATCCTTGCTGACGCAGCATCGCGTTTCAGTGAGGCTGCCCCGAGCCCATCTCTCATCACATCGCTGCCTCAGGAGCGCTCCTTGACCACACCGAGGCCCCTGCTTTCCTTCCCCTTGCTCCTCTGACACAGGACTCGTGCCTGCGGGGTTTGGGGAGAGCGGGCCACGAACCATCAGTGTGGGGCTGCACTCGCATGGTGGGGATAGCTACAGCGTGACGAAGTGCTTTGCCAGGTGAGAGTGAGCGAACTGCAGAGCAAAAAGTAATTTCATGAACTTCGTGGGCAATCAGGAACGACTGTTGAGATCAGAAAAGCAGCTGGTGGAGTAAGAAAGGCTTTTCCCTTGTTGGCCAAAGACTGTTACTTCTTCACAATCTCCCAGAAATTGCCCATCCCTATTTCACTTCTAAACCATGTATCCAGCTGCTCTTGTACCCTGAAGCCTCCAGGGGGCCCTCTGTACTCTTTTGGGAATTGTGGGGAAATCAGTAATTGCCAAAGCCAAAGTTTGCTATAAAAAGGATGAATTAGGGCCAAAAAGTGGCAGAATTGAACAGACATTGCTGTAGATTAGTTGGCTGGCAAACCCTAGGGAAAGGGGTGAGGCAAAGTGGGGACCTGTTCCTTTCCGGCTCCTGAGGCATTACAAAGCCCTGCAGGACACAGGTACAATTTGGAAAGCCCATGTCATTCTTCTGACCTTGTTCTTCCCCTGTACCTTGCTCCCTCTTCAGCCACAGGTCTAGCTTCTTCAGCTAGATCGAGCTTTCCTCCTAGATCTGTACAGACCTGGAAGGTTATAGGTGCTTATGTTTGGGGAGTAGATACTTTTGCATCTGAAAGCAGGAATGGGTAAACTATGTGAATAACTTGCTTGGCAAAAGGTTATTTCAGTGGTCATCTCTGGGGGGCCAGGTTTCTCATGACAGCCTTCCAGCCATCTCTCAGCTCCCGAGACATGACCTCCAGAGGGCTGTAGCTTGCTGTAATTCCAGGGGTTTTTTTTGTCTTCAAGCATTTCAGGCTTTCTGTCACTCCACTCTGCAGGACACAGGAGGTTCTTCCCTGCACCTTATGCACTGACAGCAGCTGCTTGGCAAAGGGGCAGCTCCTCCTCCTCTCTTGATTCAAAAGATGATTTGCTTTACCAGACAGAGCTGAAAGTACTCTTTAAGCATTGCATGTAAGTACTTGGGTCAGGCTCTATCACTTCTCAGCTATGAGCTCATTTGGGAGAATGCCTTAGTCCTGCCAGGAAAGTCTCGGCAGGGAAGCAGCCCGCAGCACGGCGAGGCACGGTAGCAGTACAGTGCCTGCAGTCCAGGTAGCTCATGCTAGTTGCAAACTGGGAAAAACTCTTCTGGTTCAGAGGGGGAACCACACTGGGACAACCTGTACTGCTGTGGGGACAAGGGCTCAGCTGTGATGGTAACTTCACTGCCCAGCGTAGCTTGGTCTCAGATGCTGATCCCATCTCACAGCAGTTCTGCTCCTTGGGTGCCCAAAGCAGCCCTCCTTGGGATTACTGGTATTTGCAGTCCTGCGTAACACATGCTGCTTTGTTTGTCTGCACTCCTCGCAGTAGCTCCTCTAGAAGAAGTCCTGAGACTTCTGGAGGAAACTGGATGAAATGTAGCAGAGCACTTGGTTAACTTCATCCGTAAGGAAAGGAAACCCCATGTGTCACCCGCAGGAGCAAGCTCCCTTTGTCCAGCATCTCTTTTCCGCCTTTAAAAAATTGTTCCACTGTGCAGACGAACAGGCAACCTGCGGCAAGGCCAGCCTTTGCTCGAGTTTTGTTTCAGAGTGGTCTTTACAGGTGTTTAGATAACCCACTTTCCTTCCTTTTCATGCTGTATGTATTCAAATCCATAAATATGCAGCAGTGCTTAGAGTTAAAAAAACAGACAAGAATGTCCCAGTAAGTAGAGCTAGCAAAGTAAGTAGAGTTTATTTTCAGCATGTATTTGTGTTTGGACTTTGGAAGAGTATATGAGACACAGTATTCTGCTGATAAAACTTGGAACACTGAACTAAAAATAAGGTTATTTATGTCTGTTAAAAGGGATTTAGAAAACTGTATGTATAGTGAACTGCTTGAGCATAGGATTCATATACTTGGAAAAGAAAACTGAACATGTTTGAATCCATAGGTATTCAAGCCTTGCCTTTCATAGACATGCTGTATGAATTTAAGCCTCTAAACAGCAAAACTTCTCCTTTTCCAAACTGTACACTAAATATTAATTCTTTCAGCACTGTAAGGACTTAGCATGTCTGCTGGAGGAGGCCAAATTTCAATGTTGAAACCAATGAAGTAGATTACAGACACCTTCACCTTGTTGTGAATATTTACATCGTTACTGTGTTGCTGTATAGCCCAGAGAACATTTCTGCTAAAAACACTGCTCACTGCTTATTTCCAACTCAAGCTAAAGTTATAATAAGTTGCTCGAAGGGCAAACTAATTTCCTGAAATTAAGGTTCTGCTTTGATGGCTCACGAGGAGTTTGTGGAGCTCTGGTGAACAGAGAGCAAGGAGCAGTGAGCAGAGCCCCGGTGATGGGTGTGCTTGGGAGAGGGCAGTGCAGATAGGGAGGTGGCAGCTCGTTTTTGGCCGTGGTCCTGTGACCCCTGAGAGGCAGGTGAACGCCTAGGAGGTCCTTACCGCCTCTGACACTGTTGGACAGACTGAGTTCAGCTTCAAAGCTAATGTGTTTTTTAATTTTCTTTCTGGAATTTCTTAAATTACTGTGTATTCTTTCAATATGGTAGCTTTTAACTAATTATTAGTGTCTGCAAACTCCATGAGGACTGAGCTCAGCTGCACTAGGTGCTGTGCACCCTCAGGAGCACACAGACCCGTGTCAGAGACCTTGCTAGTTTGTATTTTCTTTTTGAGGTTTGAGAGGAAGGAATATCACCTATTGAGGAATAAGTGTGTATTGACCCTTGAAGGTTTTCCTAGAAGACTGATTGATGGACAGACAGTCTGATGGGGTTTGATATCAGTTCACACGATGACTGTTTTTATGGCTCCCAGTAACTAATGTAACTAGTTAGTTATATTTATACAACTATAAATAGCTACGTAACAAGTAACAGTAGTGAGTGAGCAGCACTCCAGTGTTTAAGAATCCTCAGTAGTAATCATTCTGTGTTTATTTTCTCGGTGATCTTCTAGGAGAAAGCAACTTTGCCTTTTCTTGATTTGGTTACATCGTGCTCTGTATGTGTATGAATTTAATGCACATATACGTTAAAAAGAACTTAAGAAGAGAAAGTCAGAAAAATGGCTCTGCGGTCAATGGGGTGAGGTAAGAAATTACTAGGTTTGTCCTCTCACAAACTCTTATTTCCTTGTATTTTGTGGTAGTCCCAACACAGCACAAAAGTAGGGGCTTGCCTGTAAAGAGGGATAAAAGTGAACTGGATTCCCATCTAGACATGAGAAGAAGTAAGGAGAATAGGAATCACATGTCATGCCTTAAGTATATTATTCCAGTATATTATCTCACATTGCAGTCCCTTTCTCTTGAAATACACTTGCCTTGCATTATTTTGATTTTTGTATCTACATTTGTCCATAACTGCAGAATAAAAGCTGTATTTCATTTTCTCCTGCTTGCCAGTCCTGCTTTGGAAGGACTTTCGTAGCACCCACGTTTGCCCTCTGGTCGTTGGAGCGCACGAGGTGCTGGTCCTGGTGGATGGGTGCAGCCGGACATTACAGCTCCTTCAGGAAAGCACTGCAGCCGTGAGAAACAGAAACCACTTTAACACTGCTGCACTGCCCTGAATTTGCTTTACATTTTTACATTGAAGAGTAATTGCTCGGGTTTGTTGTAGATAACAAATGCTGGTTACTTTAACCGATGCATCTGCACTTCAAGATGCCGAGATAATTATACGGGATACAACTTACCAGGATTCAGCTGATAAGTCTTTATACCTCTTACCCTATTTTCTAGGCACAAGAAATTTGTACCTGTTGCATATCACTTATTAAATCAATTCTAGACTCGCTGGCGTTTGCGTCATTTTGCACAGTCCACTCGTGTAATGTGGTCTTTCTGTTTGTTTCAGAGCCTCTCCTTCCATTCTGTTCGATTTGTTAATGTTCATACCGGCTGTTACCATAGCAGTTAAAAACAGAGATACTGGGAAGGTACCCTAATTAGAGAAACACATACTCCCTGCAGTAACGATTGGCTTTTGATCTGCTGTGTTTTGCTGGTGAGTAATGGTTTTTGTTTTCACGCTGTGAACAGAAAGCTGGTGTGGAGGGGAGGGCGCCGGGTACTGCCGCATGGCCGGGCTGCACGAGCATCTCTGAAGGGCTGCTGAATCAGAATGACAGTGTTTTATCCTTGGGCATGGAGGGGCAACGCGACCTCCCACGGTCCCACTGGGTACTCGAGGCCAAGATTTCACCCAGGACACTGGGAAGCGGGGATTAAGCCTGTCTGTGCTAAAGCTCCCCTTTTTCAGGGCTGGATTTCGCAGGGGGCACGTGGGGGTCTGCAGGGCACAGGCGTCCCTGGCAGTGAACGTGAACGCACACAGCCGAGTGCAAGCCTGTTTTTTCTGGGCTTGTTTCCACTGCTCTGAGCCTCTTCAGCCTCACCCTGAGCAAAGTGCTTACCCAGAGCAGATTGCACTGAGCGTGAGACAACAGGCTCGTAGCTCTTGCCTCTGCTCTGCTGTCTGTCCCTGTTATGGAGCGTGTTTGGGTGCTGTTATCTGGGGGAAAAACCTGCTGAGCTGAGTGTTAGTGAAGTGCTACTATATCTTAAGGAACAGTAAATATATAATGTTTGAAGTTTTGTGATGAAACACAGAACTGGCTGAACCAGTGATGGAAATGCATAGTGGAAATGTGAAAGTTCAGTAAAATGACCTACTTTGCTGCACTTACCTCAGTGGTTAAACGTCAGCTGGGACCTGGCTAGCAGCTCCGGGCAGCAGGCACAGTGCTAGTGACACACCAAACCGGCCTCAAGGGACCTGTCTACACTGACTGGCAGGAGGGGAAAAAAGAAATGAAGCTGAAATACAGTGCAAACTCTGATGTTAATAGCTGAAAAGGGGAATACTGGAGAGGTGGAACAAATTTTGAAGTTTCATTACTATTTAGAGATTTTTTTTTTAAGAAAGCAGATAAACAGGGGACTGTGAGCAGAGGAAGAGGCAGGGTCTCCAGGATAACACTCTGATGGGTATTTGCTTGTGAGAATTTATCCATGGCAGCAACATCTGCAAGCGACTCCTGGCAGAGCAGATGGGGACAGAGAAATATTTCAGGTGGCTGTTATCATTAGTTTTTCTTTTTTTTTTTAAACTTTGTTCCCAATTCCATAAATAAATTACATTACCCCTGTCTTCTGTGACAGTAAATATGATTTTGCTTTTCTCTTAAGATGGGTCTAGCAATAAATGGGGTTATAAGGTGAGCTGACGCTGGGGGATCCTGTGCCTACCGGAACAGCAAAGCCGGTTAAAGGCTGGGCTGCAGTACTCGGGGACTGCGGGCTGGCCATGGATCGCAGCAGCGTGGTGGGGGCATGTTCTTCATGCCTCAGCCAGGGGGCTGGTGATGTATGGAGACTATGTCAAACTCCTGACACACTGACTTTCCTGGGGTTCCCTCCAGGGTAAACCAAACTGCAAACGCCCCACGCTATGCTCAGGCCCACAATTTAGATGTAATTTTACACAGGCACATTGACTTCAAGACCTGAGGCAAACTCTTGTCCCTGTTTAACTCACCAGGAGTATTACGATTGACTTCACTGAGGCCACTTTTTTTGTGCCATGCTCACCCCCACCGTGTGTATATATATACGTATGGAAGCGATGATATGAAGACAGTGAGCAGAGATGTATTAACATGGGGGAGGCTTTTTGTAGGGAGGCAGTCAGCAGCTCTGCATGTGAGCTCTCATCGCATTAGCAGGGTGGCTGGTGGCTTTTCTTAGCTTTCTGAGTCATGCTGGAGGGTTTCAGCCCTGCTGCTATTCTTGTATTCTGCAGATAACATAGAAAGACAAATCATACAAAAAGAGAGCTCATTTTTTCACATGTAAGCATAAGCAGCAAGCTTAAAGGGGAAAGCCTGTATGTCTGAGTGCAGATCAGAAGAGCTTGTATTCGGTACTGGCTCAGTTGCAATAATTGTTAACTACAGTTGTACCCTACTTATTTACTGAAGTGGCTTGCTAATGGGTGTATGCTTTGTATGTATAAAAACATCAGTAAATAACAGCCCATTATGGGGCTCAACACTGCTAGTATCACAAACCATATTTCCCCTTCCAGCAACATACTTGTATCAATGCCAGTTTTCAATTAAAAGCTGTAATTTTATACATTGCAATTTCTGCATGTTAATAAGTATTTTTCACCATATTATCAGAATTCACCAGATTATCAGAAACATTTTGCGTTATCTGCTGAGAGAAATTATATGGTTTTCCTTTAATATGAAAGAACACAAAACTGCTAGGGAACACTGAGAGAAATTATCCCTCCCTGTTCCCCTCACAATTTATATCGAGGTATCTCAAAGGATTTGTCAGTAGAACTTCCCACTACGTGTATAATGGAGATTTTCTTGCCCTTGGCCTGCCTGAAGGAATTCCCTGTGACTCAGTTTTATGAGGACAGGAGCAAGAAAGGGAAAACCCATGTGGTCTGTAACTTCCCTCTAACCCCTTTGGATGGGATCCACAGATCCGTGCTACAGTCAGTATTACCCAGCAACATACTTTCAACTGGCTTTTTTTGGGTGCGCAGTGTCACCTAAACTAAAGACTTTGTTGTCCTAAGCTGTTTCCAGTGGGGGAGATGAGATAACCTTCCAATTACAAGGCCAGGTAGGGGATTTCCCTGGCTGCATGGCCAGCAGGTGCGGACTGCCTCATGAATGCATTACTCCCACTGTTAGTGCAGATTGGTGATGCCTAAGCTGCACGGCACTTGGCCCTGGGTTTCTGCTGGGCCCATGTGGATGCTCCTCTGCCCCAAAGCTGGCTTTACTCTTCTGTGTGTTCTTTCACTTCCCATCCCTAAGACAACAGGAGGGCTGTGTTTTAGATGTTTCCATAGAGTGAGATGGAAGATACATCTCCTAAAGTGGAACATCTGTTTGAAGGAGCTATTCTGCTACCTTCTGGGCTAAGCATGGGTGATATCTTAGAGAGAATTAGTTGAAGCAATCAAAAACATATAAAGGAATAAGGAAAGTTACAGATGCTCAAAGATTCAGTGTGTAAACTTCCTTCCTGGCCCTTTGTATTTATCCACATCAACAATCCTAGAGTCTGGAGGGCCTATCTTTTTTGTTAACTACAGAAGGAGATTGGGAAGGCTGTACATTCGTCCTTACATAGTTACATAAATGACAAGGAGGCTGGCAGAAGCATACTTGGAAGAACAGGTGATAATGAGATGATGGCTCAAATGAAGAGCAAAATCTCAGTTTTCCACCCAGTTCCTCCAGTAAAACTTTCATGGAAGTCTGTTTTGGATTTAGTTATCACTCTTTGACATAATTAACTATATTTGGAGCTTATGGAATGATTGATAAAACCAAAAGGTACTGAGGCTGGAGAGTGACTCAAATGTGAACATATAGGTTAAGTTACTAGTGAACTCCTTTATTATTGCACAAGGACAGGAAATCGTACTTCTTGCACCCGCAGATCCTCTGGAACTGTAAATCTGCATAACATGAGGCAGTAGAAGTCTGTCTGGCCTGCAAAAGCACAGGGCTGTTTAACTGATATTAATTTGTGTCTTGTAGGATTTCTTTTTTTTTTTTTTGTCCAGACATGCAAGCAGACATATAGAGATTGGTTGAGTTGCCTGAACATGGTGTCATTTTTGCTGCTTTTGATAGCTGAGACATCTGTGTGGGACTGGAGAACATGCAGCCATGGGAGGGCTGTACCCTCGTGGAGCAGCATCTGTTAGCTGGGGAGATCTGTAGGACATTTCAAATGACACTAGATGCCTCTATGTTCATGACTGAACTGTGGCCACTGTGTTAAAAAAGATCCTTTTTTTCAAAAAAATTAGCAACCAGACAGTAAGATTGTTTTCAGTTCTGTTTTTTGGCCTTTTCCTACCCGGACCTTTATTTCGCCCAGAGCGAGGAGATTCCCCATATGCCTCTCTGTAGTCACTGGTGAATACACTGTGAACAAAATGCCTGGTGTTTCCCAGTGGAGTTTCACTCTACCTCAGAAGAAAACAGGAAAAAAAGTGGTGGCCAAGACCCTTGCAGACCTGCCAGCACTGGGAGCATTGGCTGTATCTCCAGGTGTTCCCCACCACAGGTCAGGGATGAATCCTTAGAGCTTCCCTCACTGAGGCCAATGTGAAATGGACACAGGATTCCTTAAATGCACCCTCTGATCCATGTAAAATAATATGTTTCATAAAAAGAAGCACCTCCCAGCTGTGGTGCCCTTCTCTTCCTTTCACCCGAGCAGGGGCGTGGGGGCTGGTAAGGAAGGCCCCCCCTTCAGCAGCGCTGGTTCTGCACAGGCATCTTCCAAGGCAGAGCACTGGGTGAATGGGGGAGAGTGCACAGGGCCAAGCAGGTTTCCAGGGGCTCCTGGAAGTCCCCTCACTCCCCTGCCCGGACGCAGCACTGGCACCGGGTGATCAGCTGGGACTGCTGCCGGGAGGGGAAGGGGCGGATGGCAGGGACACGGCCTCTGCATGGGCTCTGGGTCTTCAGCAGCGCCCAGGATCCCGCGTGAAGGTGATTTACCTTTAGGCAATTTCCTCACTTTTCAGCTATACCAGCTTGAGAAGGGTTGAACAATTCCCTTGAAAACTGCAGATGAACTGGAGCATGCCAAAAACTGGAAGGCAATGTTAATAAGATGGAGGACTCGAAGACGTCACCTCTGAGGGGCAGGTTGAAGTAATTGCCTTTGTTTAGTCTTAGGAGGAAAGGATGCAGGTGGGGAACTTCATAACAGATTTCTAATATGGAAAAGATAACTGTGAAGAGCATAACAATTAATTGCTTTCCATGTCCAGTTGTTTTCCACAGCTGGCAAGAAGTAATCAGTTTAATTGCAGAAAAGAAGACGTAAGTCTGATTTTGGGGGAAAAAAACAACTATCAAGGTATATAGCAACAGAGACACGGGAGGCTTTGGAATACCCTTTGTCAGAAAATTTCGAGAAGCGACTGGGCACTGATCTGACAGGGCTCGCTCTCTATCAGTGTGGGGCAGGGACCAGATGGCCTCTTGAATTTCTCTTCTGCAGGTGATTCCTTCTCCAGTTGCTCCACAGCAGTATTCCCAAGCGGTTTCCCGAGAGAGCAGCCCGATCTATTACAATAGCAAAGCAAAATAGGGAAAACAAATTGAAGACAGTGGAGCTCTGAGGTAAAAATGAACAAGCTCTTAACTAAGGACTGTAAATAGACCCTGTGCAATCCTGAACCATTTTGGTTTATTCTTCTGTAAGCAAAAAAGTTAATAAGCAATTTTAAATACTGGCCTTCACATCATACCGGAGGAGAGGTAAGGGACTGCACGCACAGGGCTGTGCATGTGCTGCCGTACCCAAAGCCTTAGAGAATGCTCTAATTTTCTTTGATACAATACCAACTTTTGCAAGTTTTAATATGTCATTTTAGCTTTTGGAGAAGGTGGTTTTCTTGCTAGCTTTTCATGTGGATGCTGAATGGCTCATTACAGAATGGGCTATGCATTTCTATGCAGTGACTGTTGAGTGATTTCATACCAATTATTAGGAATGGGAGAATCTCATCAATATAGGTTGACATCTGTGTCTGAAGAAAAATGTTCATCTTATATAGGCAGGGTGCAATAATGAGATAGAGTTCCAAGAATGCTAATATAATACTCCACCTGAGCATAAATTGGGATCTGGTATTTATTAGATGACATAGCCTGAAAATGGATTTCAAATGGGCAAAAAAATACAATTCTGCAAAGGAATTCTCTGTATTTGAATGCACAGCTTATATTTCATAAAATACTAGCTCACAAGGGCCAGATTTGTTGCTGTAGGGGAAAAGGAATTGCTGAATCTAATATATAATTTTAACACATATATGTTGAAATTCCTGCAGTAGGTAGTTTTGATGCTGTTGGTACATTTAGGAGACCAGGTGGCCTAGAATCTCTATCAGTGTGGGGCAGGGACCAGATGGCCTCTTGAATTTCTCTTCTGCAGGTGACTCCTTCTCCAGTTGCTCCACAGCAGTATTCCCAAGCGGTTTCCCGAGAGAGCAGCCCGATCTATTACAATAGCAAAGCAAAATAGGGAAAACAAATTGAAGACAGTGGAGCTCTGAGGTAAAAATGAACAAGCTCTTAACTAAGGACTGTAAATAGACCCTGTGCAATCCTGAACCATTTTGGTTTATTCTTCTGTAAGCAAAAAAGTTAATAAGCAATTTTAAATACTGGCCTTCACATCATACCGGAGGAGAGGTAAGGGACTGCACGCACAGGGCTGTGCATGTGCTGCCATACCCAAAGCCTTAGAGAATGCTCTAATTTTCTTTGATACAATACCAACTTTTGCAAGTTTTAATATGTCATTTTAGCTTTTGGAGAAGGTGGTTTTCTTGCTAGCTTTTCATGTGGATGCTGAGTGGCTCATTACAGAATGGGCTATACATTTCTATGCAGTGACTGTTGAGTGATTTCATACCAATTATTAGGAATGGGAGAATCTCATCAATATAGGTTGACATCTGTGTCTGAAGAAAAATGTTCATCTTATATAGGCAGGGTGCAATAATGAGATAGAGTTCCAAGAATGCTAATATAATACTCCACCTGAGCATAAATTGGGATCTGGTATTTATTAGATGACATAGCCTGAAAATGGATTTCAAATGGGCAAAAAAATACAATTCTGCAAAGGAATTCTCTGTATTTGAATGCACAGCTTATATTTCATAAAATACTAGCTCACAAGGGCCAGATTTGTTGCTGTAGGGGAAAAGGAATTGCTGAATCTAATATATAATTTTAACACATATATGTTGAAATTCCTGCAGTAGGTAGTTTTGATGCTGTTGGTACATTTAGGAGACCAGGTATGGCCTAGAACTATACCAGAATGAAGGTAATTACATTTCCCTACTGCCAGTAAAAATTAACCACCCAAGAAAAAGGGAATCAAACATTACCAACTGCTTAGTGACAGAGAATGCTTGAAGGGATAAGAAATTAATTCCTGTTCTCCATCACCATACTGTAAATGAAGGAGATGGAACGTAAGTTTAATGTGCCTAAGCTATTCCCATTGCAGTGAATAGAATACTTTCTGATAACTTCACTGGCATTTTTGTTCAGCCTACACAAATCCTTTGCGCTAGCCAGAACAAATATTTTCTGAAGAATAAATAAAAAATAGTAAAGCCACATAGGCTGATTTCTGAGTGCAGCTGTCAGTTCTTTTTAAAGAAAAGAAAAACAAGAACATTTTGAAGAACGAGATGATTATTTTATCTGTGAAAGTTATAACTGCCTAATGTGGTGGCCAGTGAAAATACCGTTCAAAATTTATGAAAAGTAAAGGTTTATTAGTGAACCTTTTTGAAGAACGAGATGATTATTTTATCTGTGAAAGTTATAACTGCCTAATGTGGTGGCCAGTGAAAATACCGTTCAAAGTTTATGAAAAGTAAAGGTTTATTAGTGCACCTTGAGATACATCATGAATACCAAGGGACTGAAGGACTCTGTAATAACCAAAGTAGTAATTGCTTTTTTACCAAAACAATATTTTCTGTAGTCACCTTTTGCTTATTGACTATGACTTTTTTACCTATATTTATTTTGTTATTATTCTGTCATGAGAAAAAATATACCAAACGCTACTCCTAATCTTCTCAGCTGTCATGCCTTTGGCCTCATGCTAGAGCTGCATCTTCTCCGAGGAAGCTGGATCGCAGCATGACTGCAGAGCTCTAACTGGTCTGAAGCTGATGCCTGCTCAGTCCCTCCATGCTGCAAGCCGTGGAAAGCATCCTTCCGTGTTTCTGAAACTCTCCCTCTGGATCGACCGCTGTGGCGAGGGAAGTGTCCTTACCCACTCTGTGTCACCTCAGCTTGGCCAGCATCCTCAGAAAGGCTGGACTATGCCCAGAGGAGCTCCTGGTGCACGTGGGAGAGGCTGCTGTATGAGTGTGGCAGCAGCCCTCGACTCCTGTGGGGTCCGTGAGACCGATGAGTCTCTCAGGTGGACAGTTCCCGTTGTCTAAGCTAAGGTGGCATTGCCCATGGAGGAGATCCTAACTTGGTCACGCACCTCTGTGAAGTACCTGAAGTTAATGGGATGGATTGACCAATTGATCCCAATATTATATTGATAGCTTTAGACTTTGACTCTGTTTCAAAAATCTGAGGTACTGTAATTGAAGCCTTTTGTTTCTCTCCAGCACTTATTCCAGCAACACTGGCACTGGTTTAGTATTTCTGGGGGGTGACTATCAAACACCACACTACTTAAATGAGAGTCGAGACCAGGGAATGTGTTCTTAGCTACAAGAGAAACGAGTCTGGAGAAAAAAAGCGAGAAACAAACATTTCTAAAAGGTCCAAGTGAAATGTTTGAGTTAGACCAGTCCACTTTGGGGAGGAGGAAGGTATCCCTTTTGACAGTCAGACTTTGCATCCTGGTTTGCAATGGCATACCTCCAAGGTTTGCATGGGACAAGGGAAATGTTTCTAACTCAGCTCCTAACTTGAGCTTCTTAAGGTAACTTCTGCCAGCTTTCACTGTATGAATGCAGGCAGCATTTTGGTTTGCCTTGTCACAAACAGCTTGTTACTGTCACACTTCTCTGGCAAGTAGCATTAGCTGGGTACCATCTTTCTGAGCAGCTGTGACTACGACTCACATAGGACGCCTGAGATCAACGTATTATCATGGAGTATGAACATGTCGAACAGCTTTATAAACAACATTACATCACATTGAGGCTCACTAATTACTTAGATATTAAAGAATGTCCATAGTACAGAATTCAAGTTTTGGTCTGTGCTAGTATGGACATACTTATGAAGCAGGATGGTGCATGCAATGAGCTACACGTCCCCCTTTCTCACCCCATCCCCTTACCTGGTCCTTCATCATGGATAACTTGGAGACTCGAGGGGAGATTTTGCAAGGCACACTGAATGGCAGAGTGAGAGGATGTCTCTCAATGTGTTTAAAATGCTCTTCAAAACTTCTGCTTTGCACTGGCAGTAGAGGCTGGTGGAGGTGGCTTGTTGGAAGATTGGAGGCAACCCTCCTGGCTTTTTAACTGAGCAATTGTCTTCTGCTCTATTAGATGCTGCTCAGATTTGGTTCTCCCAATGCAAAAAAACTCACAAAAACCAACCAGCCTCCCAAACTCCCCCCCTTCCCAAACTCCCACATCTGAGAAAACTACAGATGAAGATGCTTAAAAGGAAGGATTTATTTTTTTTTATTTCTGGAAACTTCATGGTCCACATGGGGAGAACATCAAAGTAGAAACATCTCTAAGGCATAATGATAAATTAATATTTTTTTTTCAAAATACTGTTACCTCCTGGTAAAAAAGTTATTGTCTACATAATTTGTGTTTAATTTTATTTCTCAAAGATTAAATTGTCCGTTGTCACTAAAGTGTGTCTGTGCTTTGATCTCAGTGAATTACCTGGTGTAACAGGCAGCAGGCTGAATTTTCAAGAAAGTCCTACTTTTACATTTACATCTAATAGAAAAAAAATTACATTCTGCACTTACAGATTTTCTCACTGGTATGAGAAAGAGAAAAGCTTTCAAAACACACATACTCAGCAGAGATTAAAGAGCAGAGGGCCAGTCTGAAGTGTTCTGGTCATCTTAATGTTACAGGTGATTGAAAGGAATCTAGCAGATGAAAGAAAATTATTTTTGGAAACACAACTCTTCCCTCCCCCAACCTTTGCAATGTAATTAATTCCTTTTGATTTGTATTTTCCTTCACGGGGACAGATGAGGACATATCAGCTTCAGTTAAATGGACGTGACTGCAGTAGAAAGATGGCTACATGGTAATGGTTTGCTTTTGCTTTACCATATGACATCCCAATGAAGAGGTCCTGCAGACTATAGAGTTATCTCTGGCTTACAATAATGTCATTTAGCTTGTCTCTTCCACATTTGTATTCCCGGGGGAAGAAATCCACAGACTGAGGGCAGCATGAGGAACCCCAGAGAATGACTGTCAAGGCTGGGCAGAAGATGAAAGAAAGATTGCATAAGTTATCTCTTCATACTGTGCTGGGTGGCACAGAAGCTGACAAACTGAAATCATCTGCAACTGGTGAGGTGAAGCTTTTCATGCTGCCGGAAAAAAGCTGTCATTATTCAATGGATAAATACCCTTGGCTGTTAGACCAGCAAGACATCTTCCTACAGATCTCAACCTGTCTTCCAAAAGTTAGTCATATAGGTTGGAAGAGAGCAGCGAAGGCATGATTGCTCGTTCACCAGGGTGCATGCTCATGCATGTTAAATCCATACTCAGTGCCTTTCTAGAGCCGTTGCCAGAACCATTTAGAAGTAGTTTGCAAATTTTAGTTTTAATCTGTTAGGTTATGTAATAAAAGCTGGTCTGCACACCCACAAAGGAGTACGGAGAGACAATGACAGGGGGACCCCAATTCACACCCTGTCCCAGCTACTCCCAGGCCCATCCCAGGGGCAATCAGCCCATCAGAGGCCCTTCTCCACGTGCCCAGAGGAGCCCAGGGGCACAAAGGCAGGCGGGAACCTAAATTAAGGACTCAGAGGAACAAACACTCTGTCCAGGCCCCTCCCAGGGCTGCCCCAGCAGGACCTCAGCCCAGTATCCAGGCGTGAAACCCATCACGAGGAGTCACTGGGAGCAGCTCTCCAGATCACCTTTTGGACTAAGGAGGGTTTCTGCCTAGGCATGGGACACATTATGGGATGCAGGGGAAAAGCAGTTCAGGATTGCACAGGACTTATTATGGGATATTTAGGGGATGACACCCTGCCTCCTGACACCCTGCCCCTTGACCGATATCAGCAGCTAGGCAGGACTGCCGACATCGTGCCCCCTCACCCCTCGAAAAACATGGGCAGTGTAGGCAGCATGCCGTCCACATGATTTATGGAAGGTATGATTCTCTCAAGTCACACTGACCTTCGTGGAGCCAAGGGACGGCGTGACTCTTACCCACGTTCAAAAGGCATTTGAACGATTGGCTGTTGCTGCCAGATGACCCGGGACATTCAGTGCCCCTGGCAGTCCACCAGAGCCATGGCATCATTTATGATCCTGTGTTCACTATAGGTGATTGGATGAGTTGCCATATGGGTGTGTTGTTGCTCATCTTTCTTACTGCCTCAATAAAGCTTTGTTTTATAATGTGTTTTCAGACTCCATCACTGTTCGGACCACAGGGGAGGAACCAAAGGTGGGAAAAGGCAGAGCTAAAAATGGGCAGACAAGATTAGTTTAAGAAATCAGAACAACTGAGTATCATGGAATGAGATGAGAATTATCTGTAGATACGTTTTGTGTGTGTTTTGGACTTGTGACTAAAACAGTGTTGATAACACACCAAAGTTTTGGCTATTGCTGACCAGTGCATGCAGAGTGTCAAGGCTTTCTCTTTTTCCCACTCTGCCCCCTCAGCATATAGGCTGAGGGTGAGCAAGAGGTTACACCAAAGTTTTGGCTATTGCTGACCAGTGCATGCAGAGTGTCAAGGCTTTCTCTTTTTCCCACTCTGCCCCCTCAGCATATAGGCTGAGGGTGAGCAAGAGGTTGGGGGGGACGCAGCCGGGACAGCTGACCCGAACTGACCAAAGGGATACTCCATACCAGATGTTGTGCTCAGCAATAAAAGCTCAAGGAAAGGAGGAGGAAAGGGGTACATTTGTGGCTATGGTGTTTGCCTTCCCAGGAAACCATTATGAGTGCTGAGGCCCTGCTTTCCAGGAAGTGGCTGGACAACTGCCTGCTGATGGGAAGTAAAGAATAAACTACATATTTTTCTTTGCTTCTGCACAGAGCTTTTATTTCAGCTGTCATTATCTCAATCCATAAGTCTTCTCATCTTCCCTTTATTTTCTGCCCATCCTGCAAGAGAGTGGTGTGAGTGAGCAGCTGAGTGGGTGTTAGGCTGTTGGCTGGGGTCAACCCACCACGGTGCGGTTTGAGAATTTCAACGTATCTATGTGCATACACGTACATTACCTAGATAAATACACAAGTGTGTCACACGACTGTGTGTTTCAAGCTGGAAATTGTATAGGAATATCCAGTTCTCAGTAGTTTGACTGGAAATGGAGTTTTTGAATGTTTGGAATAGATTAAAAGCAAAAGCCTTTGGAAAATTGTGTTCATTCATATGTGCAGCACATGTACTAAATAGAATCATAAAGCTTTGACCGCATCACTTATTCTTTGCTCAGTATTTAAACTCAGTTAATTTTTTGTAGGATTACCCAACTTCTCTGAGGAGGCAAAACTGTTGTCCAAATGCTTTGCTTACTAGGGTCCTGCAAGAGGGTAGGCTGACCTGCCTTTTCCTTCACATGCCTGGGCAGGCCTCTGTACCTCTCCCGAGGACAGAGATGGGGCCAACAGCTGGATCCTTCTTCTTGCCTTTTCTAAAGGTGGGCATCACTTGCCCCTCTCCAGTGTCTGTACAGAGAGCTGGGGTCTCTAAGCACTGGACAGTAAGTGCTCTGAATCGCTTGTCACCTTCCCGAATAAAGCCATTGTGTTAGGTCACAATGTACGCCATCTAACTCTATTCCTCCTGTCTGTGTGCCTGAACTAGGAACTGAAGGACCTCTGCAGAGCTTTGCACGACCTGCTGGGACCTCATTATCCGTTCAGGTTCCTAATGTCCCTAACGGGACTTCCTGGCCCTACTACCATCCCACTGGTCTGCCTAAGGCATCCTATTAAGTGAGCTGAATACAGCCTTCAGTAATCCATTTGCACTAACTCCTTTTTCAGTGCCCCCTGACAACCAACATAAAGGAGAAGAAAATCATAATACAGAGGAGTTGTGTGAGATGAGGACAACTGCTGGTCTCCACAGCTTTATTGAGTGTAGTGACGTGTGACTCACAAACAGGAGAGCTTAACTTGGCGACCTCAGATGATGGCAGAGCTTTTTTGAGAAAAATAAAATCTCTAGACTTGCAAACTGAAGAGCTACAATAATCTTATAGCACAATAATTTGCATCTAAAAAGTCACTTTGCAGATACCAAGGCATTCCAGAGATGGGATTTAGACACCCTGAAACAAGAAATGAAAGCCCAAGTCAAAATGATCCTGTAAGTAGGTCCCCCTGTAATATGCCTTGCAGAGTGGTAGGTAAAAGGTGCACGGTAAGGAAGGACTAGCGTATGCTACACTGGCAAAGGCCCCATGCAGAGCTGCCCCGGCTGATCACTCTACCACCCTTTACAGAGTACCGGTCCAGCTATTCCCCTGGCAGGCACTGACCTCGCAGCTCCCACCCGCTGGCAGCAGCCAAGGCTCTAGCTCAGGAAGCACAAGGGAGCTGTGCACTGCGCAAGCCTCCTGCCCCGGTCAGGTTGCACCGGCTGTGCATCACAAATGCCATAAAGCTGTTTTGATAACATACAAGTGATATTACTGTAAGGACTATTAATAACAAGTAGTTAACAAACCATTATATCTATATGCAACTATCCATCTAGCTGCCTTATAATGGATCACCATTTTTGTAGAGTGAACTATTAATGCCCCTAGAACAAGGACGTATGTATGACTAGGTTGTGCTGTTGTTAAATATCAGTTATGTTAGCAGGAAACCATAGCATCTCTGAAAGCAGAGACCTTGAAAGTGCAGGCACAGGATGGCAACAGCGGCCCAAGGTCTATAAATGTAAGTCTGAAGTGGTCGATTACTGGTGACTAAAGGAATGCAGCCAGCCTTGGGACCTGGGTAAAACAGGTTTTAGGGATAACACAGGAGAAACAAGCATCCAACGTATGTAAAACATATCATACAGAGAGAAAACAGATATAAGGAGGAATGAAGACCATTGAAGAAAGAGTCTGTGTTAGCTAACATGTAACCATAACCCCCACTATCAACGTCAGATTCCTCCCCCAGGAAGAAGGCGGGATGCTGAGGACATGTCACGACCCCCATTCTTCTTGGGGAAGGCTGGTGCCACTGACCTTAGGAACCAGAAGGGCAGGGGAAAGGTCAGCAATACACCACAGGAAGGGTGGTTACGAGAGAGTTCATGTAGCACAGCTTTAACTGCATTATTAATTAGGCTTTTCCTGTAATAATTATATAATTTGGACAATAACTTTAAGTATGATCGTAACTGGACTAGTAATGACTCTTTAATTAGACTTCTGCAACTTTAATTAGACTAATAAGACATTTTGGTTTTGCATATAAGGTGCATTGAGTTAGCCCATGGAAGCTGCATGGGGTATTTTGTCTCGAGGCTTAGTTTCAATTTGGATGCACTCCATCCATATCTTCCACATGCTTCAGCAAACGTTTGATGTCTGAAATTGGGCATTCCCTGCCTGTCTTAGGAAATGCATTGGAATCTGGTGCTCATTGGTATTCAGCAACCCTTTCACAGTAGTTTCTACGAAACAGTTGTTTCTAGCTAGCAGAAATTTTCTGTCATGACAAATGTGTCAGATTTGACATTAACACATCTGTTGTGGCGTTGTGAAAAAAGGGGTGCATTTTTCTCTTGGGAGAGGGAACATGTTGCTGCTCCCTTTCCTCCTGCAGGCTGCTAGTCACTTTGCAAATGAAAATATGTTCCCTGATGATTTGAGTCTGTTGGGGTAAATTATTTTTCTCACACTGTTGTACTTTTTCTGCTTCCCCATATTTGTTATCAATCAGTCTGCCTTCTAGTGGAAGACCCAGCATGAAAAATGTCCTTCTGTATTTTGTCTGAAGGCCATACAGACTCCTGTAAATGAAATAGGGTGGGGAAAAAAAAGGATTTGGGCTTTGCAGACTTTCAGTGAGATGTAGAGATTTCTGCAAAGAAAAGCAAAAAAATTTAATCCAGAGGAGACTGAGTTTCTCACAAAAGATTGTAAGGCTTATGCATATCGGGCAAATTCCTACTCTATCTGTTCAGAGGATATGAAAGACATAGCCTGGAAGAAAAGAGATGAAAGACCCTTTATAAATAGCAGTTCAAAATCTTATCAGCATAGTGCCGGGAGCTGGGTGATATTGCAATAGGAAGGGTGCTGCCGTCTCCAGCTGCGGGAGGCAGGGCGCCGGGCGAAATCCTCACCTGGCCCGCAGATAGCAGCGGAACGAATGGAAGTGGGAGCCTGGGGTCTGCACCTGGGGCTCACGCTTGGGCTCGAGGCCTGCTAAGGACAACGCACGATGCTCTGGCCTCTCTTCCCAGTCACTGCACATCTTGCAAGTTACCCACACAGCTTACAACTATTTCAGAGAGACCCTGTAAAATCCATCCCAAGAGAAATGCTGAGAGTTTGGACCATGCTCTTTTTTGTCCAGTTTTGTCCAGTTGAAATTGTGGATTCTCCTTATGAAGAAAAATAATCATCTGAAGCATTTCACTGAAGCTTTTTAACCTTTGTATGTTAAAAGTTATGTGTTATTATGAGAACATAAAACAGAGAATGGCAAAACAAATTTTATTTCAAGTCAATGTGTTTCCACTGGACGTTTTTTTCTTCTTCAGATCTTCTTCAGGAGAAATTGTTCTGTGAGAAAAATGTCAGCAACTTCATTCACAATAAAGGCAGCAGAAAATTGAACTGTATTCCTTAAGTAATCTGAATTCAAATTTTCCTAGTTTTCCTTAGCTTAGCATAGCTACAGAATTCTGACAAGTTTTCACGTTCACATCATGTCATTTGTGTTTACAAGGTTATATTTTACTTCCTTCTGCCACTCACATGCATAGGAAAGTGCCTGGAATTTGGGTCTGAATGACTATTTCATAGTACTACTAAAACTGGAAAAGGAGCATACTTTTACGTAAGAATAGGGGGAAAAATTATCAAAAAGGTCCTTTATTATTGCTCTCCAATAGTCAAGATAAGGGTTCTCACTTTATCTGCAAGTGTTGATGACAATCCTTATGTTTCAATCCTTATGTCTGCAAACCAACAAAGGCAGGAAAATGTCTTCGTCATGTGTCTCTAAAACTCGAGCCTGGAGAAAACGTTAAAAGGGGACCTCCCTGCCTATCGAGCTGTGGTTCCTTTTCTGTCCGCTCCTTCTTGGCAGATTAAAGAAAGAGAGCAGGGAAATAGTATCTCCCTGCTGTTGACTTGCTCTTGCTCATTAGGATGGCGTGAGCGTGTGGCAATTCAATCTTCAGTTGAATTGTTGCTGTACAAGTATTCTGTTATTTGATCTCTGCAGATTGAACTATTTCTCTCAGTGAGAAAATGTATTCAATTTGCTGCTACTTAGGGTAAATCTCAGACCTTATGGAGTTTGTATGAGAGGCAAAGTGGATAATGAAAGGCGAGTTTGCCAAATAATGAAAATGTCAGCACTGCCTGAAAGTTTACACAGCATCAGCAGTAAATTAATTGACAGCAGTCTATCGAAAGGATGGCAAAGACTTTTATCCTGAGCAGCATAAAACAAAGATAAGTTTGGATGCTCAACACGGCACTGACGGACTTCTCGGATTCTCACAGCCCTTCTGACATGTTGCTGCTGGCACCATAGATGACAGGGATGCGCAGAGATGCCCTCACAGGGCTGAGATCCTGCTTTGCAAGGCAATGGCACAGCTCCCTCACATGCAGCGTCCTCCAGGTTTAACGCTTAATCCCCTAGAATTGTAATGATCAGTGAAAAGATCTGACAAACAGGATGAAAGCTGTTCAGGTAAGTGCAGTTTCTAAATTCCTGCACTCAGAAGTATTTTTTGGAGCGTGTTCAGAGACTGCATGAGTACTTAATGCGTTAGTGCAGGCAATAGATTTAATGAGTCGTCTTTCTGCTGGTTAGTGGAAAATGGAGAGTCTGGACATGTGTGAATTTGTCTTTGGTCAGAAAGAGAAAAAAGGCTATAAATCCAAGCAGTCAGAAGTAGATAGCACAATAGGGGTTGAACAGAGCTACCAAATTCCTTTCCTCAGTAAATGGAATTATTGCAATGATTGATCCAGTTTTGCAACAGGCTACTCACACCAGGCATGGGGAATCTGCAGCTTGAGGCTTGCTGACATTTCAACAACTTCTTAAAATCCCTGGCCTACAACTGGGAGCTCTATGCAAGTTTAGAAGATGAGGCTGGCCCATGACTCTCTAAGGAGAGGAACAATTCCTTTTGCATTTGGTTGGACAACCAGCAGCACTCTTGGAGCGATTGACTGCCCCACGCTCTTCTGCTTCAACAGTGATTGCACACCCTCCCTGTGAGCCCTGCCTTGGGAATTGCTGTTAAAGATGATCTGAACACTTTATTAATTCACATTAGAGGAAAATCAAAACCTACAACCTGCTTTAGGTATTAAAACTACTGGCTGGAAATAACTGAGAATTTAGGGAATTTCTTATTTTCAAGGCAAGTGCATCTATGTATCTATCTTCCACTTTAATTCTCTACAGCTTATTTTTAAAGATATTTTTGGGTTTCAGAGAAAAAAAGTTTTTTATTTTCCCTGTATACTGTGTAGGTCGCAAAAATACTGTTCACAATCAAGCATCGGTTCTTCTAATGGAAAATTCGGATGATTTATTTGTCTTTGATATCATACCTATACTATTTCCCATTGATTTTCCCATATGACTATAAGTACAAATTTTAGTTTCTAAAATGTACAATGATCATCACAAATACAAATCTCTTCTGCTTGTCAATCCCACTGCCTCACTAACTGATATTTTCTTCTGCGCTTTTTTTGGAAACACGTGTATTTTTCTCAAGCTGTAACTGAAACATTTCTCACCCTGCAAAATCTCTTTTCACATGTGTATCAAACCAATCATATCATCAAGTTGTTCTTGTGCCTCAGAGAAAAGAAAACATACTCTGATTTTTAGATTGCTATACTTCTAGTTTTGCAGAACTTGCTGTTTCTTGATTTCTGTAGTGTTGTTTATTCCCACTTCCTATCCCTTCTTTGGCTTCTTTGGTGTTCCAGGACCAAACTCTACCTCTTTTTTTAACTTTGTCTTTTGTTCTCAGTCTTTTCTTTCTTTCTCTGTAACTCTCAAATTTTCTTCCTTATAGCCGAGTTATCAAATGACTAGGGTTCTCTTAACTTTCTCCTCTTACCATTGTCTACCATCTCATTGACCTTAGCACTTTCATTCAGCTTCTCAGCTCTCAAGAGTAATTTACTCTTTTGTTGCCATTTCAAAATATGCCTTTCTTTTGCCAGTTCCATTTTTTGGGGGCTTTCTTCATCTAGCTATTTTTATTCTATGATTGTCTGAATGTCCTCCCGGAAGAGGCTTTTATTCACGCTTTGTCTTTTCCTTTTCTTACAGGGCCAACATGTTACTTTCACCTGTAACCTCCACACATTGATTATTATTACTTTTAATGGAAGTGCTGTGTCCATTTCTACCATCTATGTAGCTCTTGGATCTGAGGTACTTCAGAGGTGGTTGCTACTGCTCCAGCTGAACACAATTGCCAAAGTTGTAGTTCAGATAGCGGAGAGTAGACACTTTTTTTATAAAAGCACACACACGTAGGAACAACTGTGTAATGCTCTTGGGGACTGGGATTTTCTTTCCATTTTCTATTAGTAAATCATCTAACAAAAAGAGATCCTGACCCATGTCTGGGGTTATGTGCAGTACTACACACGGAGAAAGGGATAATAATGCCAGCTACCTCACTTCGTTATTTAGGCACTAATTCCAAGCCACTTACCGTGGGCTTTCACATCCCTATCCATCTAGTTGGTTACCTATGTCCGTATGTTTTGGATAATGCAAACAACAAGCCGTAAAAACAACAGCAGTACAATCCCATCTGCTTTGGTGCAATAAGAGTCTATTGCTGTGCTCTGCCAGTTGTAGTGACCCAGGGTAAGACTAAGAGTGTGTAAAAATTAAAATGCTACTTGTCGCTGTCCTAGAAGTGATCTTTTTAACACCTGCCAAGGCAACAATCTCGTAAAAAGAGTGCTTGCCTTGGCGGTGGTGTACTATAACCTCAGGTTCCACATTAAGAGTTAAAGAGAAATGTGGTCTTCAGCAAGGGAGAAATTTGTAATATTTAATCTATATTATCGTAATTCACGTTAATTGTGCCCATCTGTAATGTAAAAAAAATAAAATGACATTTAGGCTCATGAACAGTGCTAGAATGACATTTCTGGAAAATGAGGCCCATCAGTTACCACCGAACAGAAAGAGCAGCCAAAGCGGGTGTATGAGCAGTTCTGACACAACGCAAACAACAGGAGCAAGCTGGAGGGAAGCACACAGCAGACACGCCAGTCACAGCTGGACCAGCCGTACTACAGCGTCAGCAGCAAAATCAGCACCGACTCTGGGAAGGGTCCCATCTCCTGCGAGTGCCTCCCAGCATCCCTGCAGCATCCCCAGCTGCACTTCCAGCCCCGCCATGCCCTAGGGCTGACCCAGCCTACTTGGGAGGGCCATAAAGCTTCTGGGGGACAGGGGGAAGCCAGGTCTTGGTCGGCAGCAGGGCAGGACAGTCAGGACTTGGGGAAGGCAGAGGAAGGGGAACTCTGTAGAGCACGGTGGGGAGGAGGTTTTGGAGAGAATATGGAACATTTCGCCTCTGCTCCCACTTTCTGGTGCATGACCCCACATGCTTCACCTCCTCAGGCATTTACATTTCTGGCTCAGACCACATGGACCACATAAGCAACAGCCCCTGTGCTTCCCAAAAGCACCACCCACCTCCCACACACGCCCCCATCTCCTGCCCTTGCTGCTATCACCCGAACAGCTGGGAAAAGGAGGGTCAGGAGCAGTCGACCGCCGTGGCAGAGCAGTGTGTTTGCTCATGAGGTGGGCTCGGGAGCTGGGGAGGGGGTACATGTCTGGGTAGAAATGGTCCTGGGGGTCAGCAGCTGAGCTCCAGCCCTCTGGTACAACCTGCCATCCCCATGGCATGACTGCTTATTGTAACGCGCGCCAAAACATGAGGAAAATAAGAAAAAAAGAAAATCAAACCCCAAACCTTACTGTCAAAAGATTCATGGATTTATCCAAAAAGAAAAATGAGTTTGAAGCGAGTTAGGTAAGCTCATGGAGAAAAGGGTTGTTACATGCAGTGATGAGCATGTGACCTCTAGCTCAAGAAAATGTTGGTTTCTAGAGGCTGGGAGGATCTGTAGGGCAGAAGACTGTTTTTTACACTCTATTCTTTAGCATCTTTGGGAAAGAGGCTGTTAGACTGAAAGACCCTTACTCTGCATCTGGGTGTGTCTGTACTCTTAAGAGCCCTCTTAAAAGTTGCCTGTAGCACTGTGGTGTATCCCAAATCCCAAGTTTATAGCTCCCTTGAGCCACAAACTCAGAGCAGAGGATGTCTAGGAACTGCCCTGTGGTTGATCTGTGAAAACTTCACCCACGTACAGGATTTCACAGGGCTATAAGGCACGCAGGGTGACAGCTCTGTGCAGACATTGTCTCCTGCCCTGGGGCAGAGCCATGGGGAGGTAATGCAGAGCCTCTTGAGAGACGAGTCCCAAAGATGAGAAAGGTGATGAGCAACCAGGCAGGACAGATTTGGAAAACTCCACATGAGCAACCAGGCAGGACAGATTTGGAAACCTCCACAGCAGATGTAGCTGACATGAAGCAGTCAGCCATGGCTGACCTCTCCCAGAGGCAAGCTGCTATTTCTGGAGCGGGGGAGCCACAATTTGGGTCACAGCATGCTGCAGCCACGAGATGAATGGCAGTGTCGCCCTGTGGGGCAAAACAGCTCCATGGACAGGCACGAAGGGCATTCACAAGCCATCAGTGCACCGTACAGCATGGGAAGGAAAGGGCTGTGCAAGTGCAGATGTGCGTCTTTTTTGCTCTTCAGAGCCTGTCTTCTCCAGACAGCTGCAGCACCATTTCAGAAAGAGCGGATAGGGGATACCTTTGTTTTGTAAAGCATTCTGAACTGGGGTAGTTCCTGGGGGTATCAAAAGAAAAATCTGCAGCTGGGTTTCTTCCGAAATCAGTCCTAAATTCCTTACCCAGCAAAACTGCCTCTTGACATGAACGCATTGACACCCATGCCATCTAGTTTGTGAAGTGGACGTAATTTGTGGAGTATCAATTACATCAAACCCATTTGTGATGGGCTCAAAGCTGATTGCATTTCACAGCCTACCTACCAGTTGCCTGTCGTGAGGGTGGGATACACCGTGTTCAAAACGGCTAATGGGAACAGCTAGCTTATTTTCTTATCTGGCATGTTTTATTAAAGGAGAAAGGAAATATGAACAGAAGTACCATCCCTTGCATCATTATGTAAGGTGTAATCACGAAATACACTCTTAATTCATTCTAATTTAGGGGGAAATCACTTTAATTTTGGGGGAAGGCAGCATAATAGAATCAGTTAATGATTAGCTCACCTGCCTTACAGTTGTTCAATAATATTGTTTTCCTGCTCTATAAACTGCATTTTAATTGCTGCCTAATGAAAGAACTTGAATTTTCCTTACCTCCTGCAATGAGGACGTGTTTTTACTCCATACATCTCAATTTCATGCCTCCCTTCCACTGAACATTTTGCTATATTTTGTTCTGAACTGTACTAGAATGGTCTGGAATACATTAGAAGTGATTAGCAAGGGATGTCATTGCATCAGTCGTGACATCACATAACTTGTACTCATATATAGGGCTCAGTTGTGTTGTCAGTGCTCAGTCCTGAGTCAGAGGTGGAGAAGAACTTCCCCCAGCTGTAAGTATGACAGTATCATTTGATGAAGGGCCACCAGCACCCTGTCTGCTGTGTTGCCTCTAGATGGGATGCCCTGGTCATTTACATCCTTCCTCCCCATGAGAAGCAGGGCAGACGTGGCTGGGCTTGCTGTGCACAGCCTGGTACTGGCCCCTGGGAGCATATGCCAAAGGGAACGGTGATGGGAGATGAACCATCTCCCAGCATCTTTGCTAGATCCCAGGTTCCCCTTCCTGGGTCTTGCTGTGTGGGGAGAATAGCTCAGACCCATGGCAGTCACTCTTCTCCAGAAGCCAGACTCCAGCTGTCTTTGGCCAGTCTAGAGCCATACTGATGACATGTATCAAAGGGTTTACAGGTCCCACGTGGCCTGGAAATCTCTGTCCCTCCCTGCAGCCACCATCAGGTAGTATGAAAAGTGCTCAGGCAGGGAGTGGGCACACAGAGTAAGTTTGCAGTCATGCTGCCCCAGTAAGTTCTCTCACCCACAGCCTGCTGCTTAGGGGCTTCTTCAGTCAGAAGGTGTGGGTTTATGTCACGAAGCACTTTCCTTCTATGAATTTGTCTAATTGTTTTTACATTTTGCATCCATAATTTTATGCAGCAATGAGCTCAATAGTTTAATTATATTGGGTAATTTGGCCTTGTGATTGTTTCAAATCTGCCTGCTATGTGATATTCTCATTTGAGGGCTCTCAGTTCTCCAATTATTCCATTACCACCCATTTCTCCCATTCCTATTCTAATTCCCCTCCGCTATATATTTTCCTACTTGAAGGATCTTGGTATCTTTCCATATGGTCCTGTTCTCTTTCTAGAGCAATGGTCATCCTTGCTGCTCCTCTCTGCACCTTTTCTAGTTCTTCAGTGGCCTTTTTGAGATGTTCTGGCCTTCATGAGCAGTGATAAAGAAGAGTATGATGCCAGCTATGTGACATGGTGTGGCTCTTCAGAAGAGCTACACAGCCACTGACCACAGAAAACTATTTGGCTATGAAATGTGGCAAAGAGCAGAGAATAAAGACTTAATGGCACCAACTGAAACAACAGTGAGATCTGTCTGTAAAGTTTTGTCAGATGCATTCCCATGTCACTTACTTACTCTCCTCTATTTGTTTCTGCTTCTTACCCTGTTACTTTTTAAAACCCATATTGTCTCTGGATGGCAGAGGTCATGAAACAATCCCTGAAACAGTGCGCTGCACGTAGTCTTCAGTGGTGGCCCTGGGATTTACAGCAAAACAACCGATCACAATTTCATACCCTGACTGAATATTAATTCTTTCTTGAGGACAAAAAAAGCAACAGGAATTTGCTACTGAGCTCCTCACTGAGCGCCCCTGCTGCTGTGGGAGTGGGCAGGGCTCCCCAGGAGGAGACCTGGCCAGCACCACGCTTGGCAGTCCAGTTGATGCTCTGGTCCTTCAGCAGCTCCCGAATGTGCCCTGACTGGGACAGAAAGCAACTCCAGTGGGAAAGCAGCTCCTCCTGTTCTCACTGCCTCTCACAAGAGCTGCTCTTTTGCCAGGACTAACCTGGAATCCTTTTTGGAAGGCTGATCAGAGAGGTCAGAAGGTGGATAGATGTGAATGGTGGGGATGACAGTAAGACAGGACCAGCATCCAGCGGCATCGAGCTGCTGTGGAGGATTCGATCCGTGCTGCAGACCAATGTGCCAACAGAGCTGAGCAGGACCTACACCAGAGGTGCCTATGGGCAGGGCAAAGCAGTAGATGGCATTGCCCTGGGCAGAACTTCTTGCTCGGTGTCATCCTGGTGTGGACACCTCTGGGACAGGGTTTGCCAGCTCCTTGCTGCAGGCAGGAGCCAAAGCACAGGCAGAGGGGGTTTCACCCTGTGTAAGGTGGGCAAGTTAGAGAAAGGTATTCTGGGATCGCAGAGGTGGCGAGGGCTGGCTGGGGGAATAGGGCAGATGAGATGAGCAGAGGGAATTGATTTGTGAATTTAAAAAAACAACAGACGGAATCAATAAAAGATGCATCTTTGGCCTATTAATGTATGACCCCTCTCCCTCGCTGGCTGGCTGGCTGGCAGCAGATCCGAGAACAGAGATGTCCATACTCCTGCAAGCTGCATGGCTGTCTGCGGATCTGGGACCTCTTCCGCATGCTTCCCCTGGGTGCCTGGCTGTGCAGGTCTCACCGCAACGGTGCACTGGGACTTACTGCTTTGTAAAAGTGACACAGCACATCCTAACCTTCTGATGTCCCACTAAACCTGTAGCACTTCTAATGCATCATCCCACAGAAGTGCTTCAAGGCACTTCTGACATTAAGCTCCTAGCCTTTGTAACTCAAACACTTGAAAAAAATCAAGCCTTTGAGGAGTCAAATGTAAATTTAACATTTCCAAGAAAGAAGTGACTGCCCAAAAGGTCATTTCTGTGGCAACAGGGCCTTGGAAAAGCTGTAGTTTGATAAAATGTGGGGAAATTTAATTTCACACACCTGTTGCTAAATTTCTTATGTGTTCACTTTCATCAGCTGATTACTTCCATACTTATGAGTGATTAATGTGTTAGGTTTTGTTTTCTTTAAAGACAAGCTTCTTGGTGTTGTTCTGACCTTTGTGACCTAGAAATACAAACAGTTGATATGGTTCTTCTCACTGAAAGTTGTTCAAAATGCCTCCTCAAAGGTGTCTGCATGCTGCAAGGCCCCTTTTCTACTTGCCCCTCCCAACCATCCTCCTTGGGTCCATCTCTTTAAACAGCCCCTACATTGCTATTAGCTTTCTGTCCTCTGTCTTGACCAGTATATTGAGAAAAAAAGTTTGAGTATTCAAACAAAACTTTCTGAGAAATAAAAAATGGAAGTGAAGAAATGACCTCATCAAGAGATAAAAAAGCCTCTCATTGAAAGATAAAATGAGGTTAACAGGTGGGGATGTGAAGACTTAAGAGTGGCTTTTGGAAATTCGCACATACGGGAGCAGTTTGTATTAGACTTTAAGCAAAAATACATCAGTGTGATGCATATGAAATAGATCATACACATGACACTTCTGGGGCGAGCAAAGACTAACTTGTGTTTGGATTTTCTTTTTTTGTAGGCTCTTTTTTTTCCTTAGAAAGTGTGAGAGTAAAGTAGATATAATAATTAATTCCTACGCTATTGATTTAACTTTGTTTTGCTCCTCCATTTTATTGGGATTGTATGAGGGATCTGCCCAGTGTTTTACTGGATTGCTCAGTCATGTGTGTGATTGCCCTAAAAAATTAAATATGGTTGCCATTTATCTTGTACTTTGGCTCTAAAAGAATTATTTTGAGGTTTCCCTTCTTTTCATTAGCCTAGTTTGTTTCTTCAAATAACCTCATTTTTTCTGAGAAATTAGGAACCTATTAGGTAAGTTTATATCTATCAATGTAAGAATCAAATTCTGAAGAAAAGCATGTGGCAGAAGCAACATGAGGAAGCTCTTTTGGTGGACCTGTGAAATGGCCTCCCTCCTTTCCTCTGAAGCTGTGTGGTTGTGGCTGGTGCTTGCCTGACACACAGTCCCAACTGCATGAGCTGGAAAGGGCTATCTTTGTGCTTAAATACGTCTTCCAGGTCCACAAAGGCATACAATAGATTGGATCTATATGCAGACTGAAACCCAAACCTTTCCCCACATTTTCCTTGCACTATTACTTAGGAATGAACATCCATCCACAGCTGAGAGCTTCGCTTGCAGTGTTAAATATGGAGCAGGAAAACATCCTGAAAGTAACCACAGGGCTGATGGAATAATGTGGACCTGCCCCAGAAAAAGGCTAAAACACCCTTTCCTCTATTTCTACTGAACGAAGGTACGAGCAAAGAGAAGTCAACCCTCTGGCAATCACACCCAGTCCTCCACCAAAAAGCATGGGGACCATCTTGAAATACCGTGAAGGTGCTCCGGCGCTGATCTTAGTACGTGGTGGTGATCCTGCAGAAAGCCTCATATCATCACATACTGCCAAGGGAAAATGTTTTTCAAGTGTACATCATCTAGCCACTGAGCAATTTGTGCTTTCCTGCCTAAGTCATCCCCCAAACAAATAAATTGAGACAAATTAATTATTCTCAGTATGAAAAATTAGCATTAATACTGTGTAATTCTAACTCTGGAATGAATCAGTAAAAAGAATTAAATTATTCTTGCACATAATTGCATGGATTTAATACAATTACATAATAAAGTTGACAGTTTTCACTTCATTTATTGTTCTTTAAAATGATTGTGTGTGTTTCTCTAATTCTTTGGAGGGCATTCTTTAGAAATGGAGACTACTTGGCAACATGTTTTTGGAAGAGAGTTGCACAAGCTGTTGCAAGTTCAGCAAATGTATTGTGTACAGGGCAGGAAGATCTATAAGATGCTGGAAGGAAAGAATCCTTCATTCCAGTTCTGCTGAACTTGGCTTCAAGTTTGAGCCCTTTGATCTTATTCTTTACTTTGCTGTTTTCTTCTTTGATCATGAGCCACAGACAGATGTGCTGGCACTCCTTGCAGAAGCCCAGTGGTTGTCACCCAAATCAGGAGTGAACCCAACTCCAAGTGTTGCTGCAAAGAGTTGAAATAACAGGCACTGCTGGCAAAGCTGCCCTGGCCAGCTGGTGTCATGTGGGGCACCCTTTAATCACATCTTGCATGTTAAACCAGCTGATTTGTGTTGGCAAATGGAAAAAATGAGTTCTCTGACTGCGAAAATGTTTGGTGTAATTTTTCCAGGTTGCTGGGTAGAGCTGCTTGGCAGTGTGTCAGTGGCACATCCTTTAAATTGGATACCAGCCCTCACTGCTGCTGATCAGTTCCTGGAGAAAGGGCGACACTCGGGACTGACTCTTTGGACCGGATTCTCCTGCATGCTGTGGGGCTGGCACCAAAAGAAGCTGATGTCAGCCCTGAAAATAACTTACTTTAATACCCAGCCCCCGCCTTTCCTAACTGCTTGGCTCTACTGAAGCTGCAGTTTTGCACTCCATCTTCAGTGCCAATAAGATGGTTTGTAAAGTTATGCTGTAATGCAGGTCACTGAAGTGACAGTGAGAATCTGCCGGAGACTCAACCCTGCAAATAGCTGCACAAGAAGAGCCTGGAGATTTAGCTTGCAACTTCTGTACAATGTGTTCTTCAATGTTTTCTAGGCATTAAAAAAGCCCAAAACCCTAGAAAAAGAACTTGAAAATTGCCATAGCCAAAATCAGCGCAGTGACCTCCCAAGATATCTCTTACTTTGTGGATAAAATGTAAATCAAAAAGGAAATATCTAAACCTGGAAACAAATTCTACATCTCCAAAATTAACAGAATTAAATTTACTGTGTCAGGGCCATGCCGCAAAAATATGCAACCATATTGAATGCTGTTTCTGGTTCTGTTCAAATGTCAGTGCAAAATTATCATTGATCTCACTGACGTCAAAGCAAGTAGGTTTAGGTGCCCAGGAAGTAGCTAGGGACAAGCTCGCCCTTGAGAAAGAGCCTATAAAGCCAATGATCTAATTTGGTGAAAAGTAGGTGCTGCTCTGTCTTTAATGTAAGGACACACTGAAAAACCTGTGAAGGGCTTATGATTTTAATATTAGGCTCAGAGTTTTAAAGATCTCAGCCAAATTTTCTTGTTCTCTAGCCATTAAAATAATTATTTTAACATTTTCCTTTTATTATTTATCTTGCCCTTGGTGCTCCAGTGAGAATGGCTGGGAACTGGAGGGTGGGGAAAGTGGGCAGGCACAATGCTCTGTGCAATATAACAGCATAACAAAGACAACTCTTGTTTCTGTGCTATCTGTATGCACAAAGGGTTGAAAAGATGTAGTGAAACAGCTATTTCAGCATCCTTTAAAATGTAGATGGCATTATTGGGAAGATCTCTCTGGTAAGAAATTTATGACCTGCCTTGGCACTCTTTGACTGGAAATCAGAGATAAAAAGGGTTTAGTGGATTCACAAGCAGATCAGAAAGATTATTCTTGCTTATAATATTCCATAGTTTATAGTACTTGGAGATATTTTCATCTTTTAACTTAGTCTAAATTTCTATTAACTTCTCCTATGTATAATGTTTATTCTCATGAACCATCTAATTTTAATACTAGGGGAGATGAGTCTATTGGATGTTTATTCAACTTTACAGAATTAATCAATTCACTGTTTTTCTACCGTACTTTGGCTTGCAATATGCTCAGGCATTCTTGATTTTCTAAGCAATCTTGACTGATGTTTCTGCCTTATGATAGCGGGGAAATGGCAAGAAATGTTATGCTTCAATAGGAAACATTTTCCTGTCGTCCAAAATTTGAGAGAAACCTTTAAAAAGATATTTTGCAAGTTGTATAAAGTAAGGACTAACTGTGCTTCATTGCTAACTACGTGATATATTAAATAGCTAATGCATCTTAGTGGAATGGAAAGACAAGTGTGTTTTAGATGTGCCTATTTATTGATGGCATTTGTTTAAAGCCATGTGCATTAGTGATAATATGTTTTTTTCTGGTAGTCTGTTCAGTTAACTATCACTTTGGTATGTACTTCATCCAAAGGGAAAATGCACTCAAAATAGTTTGCTAGAGGATGGGATGGCTTAGAATTAATTTGATATAAGGACCCATTTATTCATTGCCTGTACAGAATCAGAATGATTTTTTTTTTTTTTTAATATACAGGATTTTACTTTTAACATTAGATAAAGCTCAAGATATTATTGACAATCATGAGTTACCCAACGGGAAGAGACACAGCGAGCTGCATGCTTATGTGAATTCAAAATAGTAGATAGGTGTGAGGATGCCCTTTGGTTTGATTTGGACTGCTACCTGCCCTCTAGAAAAAGCAATCAAACAAAATCTTTCCAATGTGTAAAAAACACATTTTAAAATCTTTTCCATAAAATAGTAGCACATTAAATTTGATAGACACAGCTCTAACAGGCACTGCCAATGCAAAGAGGGTATCCTGGGTACATACTTACTCAATGCAATGTAGTTTTCCTACTCGTTAAAATGGGTAAAAAACCCAAAACAAAATAGAAATTCCCAACCTTCAAAACATCTTTAGTTGGCATTGAAAGGGAGTTGAAGAGATGACAGAGGTTTGGCAAGTATCTGAGGATATGGAATAGTTCCAGATATCCTGGCCTAGATTCAGCAGAGCGTATCCTCTTGTACAGTGTATGGCTTAAGAGACTGGGGGAAAGGCAGATGTTGGTAAGTCTTCAGATATCTAAAGACTTGGGATAGACAGCCAATGCCTTAAATTCTATTTAGTCCCTGTAAAGATGTACGTAGGCAGCCAGTGACCTTTTCAGAGGTCCTACCACACCGACTTCAAGTTGGTGTCAATGGCCGCTCCCTTTCTACACATCTCTGAAATTCATTTGGATAATTCTCAGCCACTTTAAGCATTAAATTCTTAAGAAAATGTACACCTGAATGCTCAGAGATACTTGAAAGTGACCTATCCAGGAATCACTGTTTTACCAGCTGTTCCTATAATATGCCAGATCTACTCTGGTGCCGAACTGATTATAGTTTGTGTAATTAGTTTGTGAATGTTCCTTTCTGTATCATTAAACATCCTCTTTGGTCTTCAAATAGAGTACTAAGTGGCAAGTCAAATTCAACTCATCAGCAAAGCAGCTCAGTTACCAGGACAGCACCTGCTTTCTGCAGGTGCTGATTATCTATCTCTGTCCCACAGAGACTAATGACCTTACAGCTTGTTTCTTTTGCTTGCATCTAGCTCTGCTCCACTGGAATAACTGCTCTTTGCCTCTCAAACTGTTGAATGGATTAATATAATCATGTGAAACTCCAGCAATTGCTCCTCACCCGGACCGAGCTTTGAATTTGTTGTACTGTAAAAAACATAAACAAGATTTCTGGGCATGTCAGTTGTTCAAAAGTGCAACAGTTAAGCAATAAAAGGTATTGCAGCTCCTACTACACTTGCTTTTCTTTTACCTTTACACGATTATGAAAGTAACAAGTGCCAAGTCTTTTATTACATGCTATATACCTCTTGACCCAAACTCCCTCTTCCGAGCTCAATTTCACTTAGGCTTTTGATTTGTTATAAATGTTGAAATCTTGTTACTAGCTTTGTTAAGAGTATGCCTTGAGGCTTTATTAAGAGTATGTCTTTCCTTTGATCTTGTGCATACTTACTACATTGTAGCACTTTCCAGTTCCTATGATAGATTTTCACCATTCACACCATTACGCTCCCTGAGGAAGGGTATCTCCTCTTCCTCCTTTCTGGTCTTACTATCTTCCACAGACACGTCACCTTGCCATCTTTCCAAAACTGTTTTCCAGGCTCTGGGCTTGTCATATGTACTGTGCACACAGTTGCTGCTTTTCCTTTTCTTGTACTATTTAGTCATATTAAAATGAGGTTCAGAGCAAAATTTTTGTTTGTTGTTTCCTTCCCGTTGTCCCAAACTGATGTGAGTCCTGGGATCGTCTCAGTACACCTTCTTTAGCAGAAATTTGAGTTTTGAGTGTCACATACAGATTAAACAGATGGGTGAGGCATTTGTAAACAAATAATAGAGAAAGAAGGCTTGCGCTTAATGCACTGGCTTTTCAGAGCACTGCAAATGGCTGTATCTGAACTGTGCTGGTGCTTATAACTATCATCTCCTAAGATAAAACCTCAGTAAAAAAAGATGGAAATTATATAAAATTTTATCAGCAGACTAAGGTAAAAAATTGGTCTCTCAGCTTTGGGGACCTGAGTTCCTGGTAAGTCCTCAAACCAGGACCACTTTCTGCTTGTGCTGCGGTGGCCCCTGCACCCGTCTCATACCCATCTCGCGGGCTGTGCAGCCCCCGCGGGAGTGAGTGGGGAAGAGGTTGCTCTCAGGAGTGGGGTGGCTAAAGGGCAAGATCAGGAAAGAGCCACCCATGCTTTTCTTCTCTGCTGTAGAGAGAAGGAAAATAGCAGCCTAGATGATTATGGCCCACAACTCTTTCGTGTTGCTTCTGACTCACCTGTGTATCGGCCACCAGGGAAAAAACTGCAATTTTCTTTCAGATATGGGTTATTCTTCTTTCTGTCAGTGGCAGTGTACCAGAATAAAAGGAGCTTTCAGGCAGTCAATATTTTTGTGGGTGTTTGAAATACAGGAACATAAGCATGATGAGATAACAGCAACTGCTGCTGACGTTGTGGTGGAGGGGTGCTTTCTGGTTCTGCCTTAGACCCTAAAAACAAAAGACAAAGAACAAAATAGAAGCATATGTTCTTGTTAGGAATTAGATTTTTCTGCAAGTTGGTGACTATGATATCCATTCTTTGTACAAAAGGGTGAGAAGAAGTTTTTGAGTTTGATCCGCTGGTCACTGAAGTCAGCAAGAATTTATTTACTGACTCCAGCAAAGTTGGCATGGGGACCTCTGTGTGCATCCACACCATGCAGGGTCAGCTGGGCTATACTCAGTACTCCTCCTCCTAAAACGTATGATATTGTGGCTGATTTGGCTAGAGGAGTATTAAAGGAGTTGTAGACATTACTTCCTATGGCTTCAGCCCCATTTCTTCACTGACACCGCCTCATTCCCTGCACACGGCCACTTCCAGATTGGAGTTAATCTCTACAACAATCCCTAATGCTCTCAAAAGTCCCATCCTTCTAAAATGAAAATGTTCTTAATTCAGCTGAATTATAAAGTCTCCTGCAACAGACTCTGCTTGCCTAATCTGTAGCCTTTCACATTTACATAGTGGGGACAAATGCTTACCAAGGAAAATAAGCAATGCTCTGATTCATTGACAGCAACAGAGAGAGGCTATAAAGCACCTGAAAGATCTTTAAAGCACCAGAAAGAAAATCTTTGCATGATAATATTTAAGCTGTGTTTCTGCAGACATGCAGAGAAGGTGTATAAACACTCTGGCTATTTCAGCAGCTAGGGATACAGCACCTTAACAATATTAAGAAGTCATTTTAATATTAATCTCTTTGTTAAAAGGCACAGGTGTTTAAAGACTGAATGCTGTATGCTCTGATAAAAATAAACCCTTGTCTCTCTGTGCTCCTTGCCAATTGCATAAATTATGTAGCAGCAGTTATGTCAAAGGTTTGAGGCCCGTCAGCATTAATGAATGCATGGTGGAGTTTTACACTAATTAATTTGTCTTGTCAGATTATGACAAAGTAGTTTCCAATGAAAGTTGCCAAGTCACAACCCCTGATAAGCAACCAGACAGGAGTTAACAAGATACTTCAATGATTTTACTGTAACTCCTCATCTGCAACTTCAATGTAAAAGCCTGGAGTATCATAATACACTAGCCAAGGTAGAAGAAAAATGGACTTTGAAACCAGTTAGGGATATCTTAACAATTCTTAAATTAAAAAAATAAAGTCAAATAAAAAAGGGTAGTAAATTTTGTGAAATATCTTACTTTTCAAGCAGTGACTGTCCTGGTGCAAGGAAGAAATAAAACAACAGATCTGGCAAATGGATTTGGAACTCCAAACATTGAGGATAGAAAAAAGAAATGCATCTTTCTTTACTGTGTAATTCATCACCTGTTTCTTTTACTTGGTGATACTAAGAAATCACAAGTGTTATTTGCCGGAGCTCTTTTATATAAATGTCAAATATTTTCTGTCTCATTATTTTCCTTCCAGAACTTGTGGTCTGGAAAGTCAACGGTATTCACCTCATGCTTTTATCTGGAAGGATATTCTTGGAGGATGAAATGTGATTATTCTGAAGTTCAGATTCAGAACCATGCAGCTCTGCCTCCATTTTCATTTCCTTATCCTATTCTCCACTATTCACGCTATTTTCCTGCATACAGCTTTTCCTCTTTTGTGTACGATGACTTTTTTTTTTCCTAAAGAAAATTTGCAGCTTATTTTCAAGGGGAGCACAGAAGATTTGCCTCCTATCAGCTTCTGGCACAGACCACAAAGAACTGATCTGCAGAAGCGGCTGCTGACCTTGTATATCCAAACAACACACAGTTCAGTAGCCATAGGGAGCTCTTCATAATGCTAGCACATAAATCAATATGTTAAATTTAAAGATTGACCAGATGTCAAAACATATATTAAGATATGAGCCCCCAAGGCTGCCTGCACTGATACAGTTCAGCATTGGTCTGATAGCCCACAGTGTCCTATGGGTAATAAAAAGACAGAGGGTAAAGCAGGATATTATTACAAACACTTCGAGCACAAACCACTCAGGCCAATGAGACTAATTATCCTGCATCATCTACATCTTATTTGATAAGAGGCAGAAAGAAGTTGAAGTTGAAAAGAAACTTAGTTTTTTCCACTTTTAATTAAAACATCCCCCAGAAGCAATTACATGTACTGTGTCAGAGTAATGATATTATCTCAAACCAGAGCCATCTCTGTCTTTACAGCCCTTTCACTGTGCTGTTACTGATGTGATCTCAGTCATTTTCAGGATGCCATGACAGACATGCTGCTTGTCCTCCAAAGGATCAGAAACGACTGCCCAAGTATATTGTTATTCAGGAAAGCCCTTGTGAATGTGCTCAGCTTTCAGTCACCTCTGGGATTAACAATGTACTTGAAATACAGAAAATGCTCAAGGTAGGGAAGGGGGGAAAGTATATTTTCCCTAGCAGAGACCTAAAAAGATGGAGCTGAGAAAAATTACAGTTTGCATGAATAAAGGCCAGGTTATGTCCAGATCTTCCTGGAAGATGACACGTGGCTATGGTAAGGTGTCTGCAGCTCTGTGCCACATCTCCTTCTCTGGCTGGGCCCATGTTGGCGCTGAGCTTTGGGTTGGGTTGCTGCCCCTTGCAGAGTCCCCAAGGCTGGGTCAGATTCCAGTGTCTCAGGTAACTCCATACGGGCATATGACCCCGAGGGCTTCCATGGATGTGGCTGACATGTAAGTGGCTGTGAAATACACCCACAGGCTACACCTCTACAGCTTGTCAGCTTTAAAATGTGTGCAGCAAGCTTGTGACTGTGTGGCTGGTAAGATGTTAACTTGGTTCATCTGCTTTGTGCCGTGCTGCCTCTTGTGGGCTCAAAGCATGGTCGGGAGAGGACTCCTGCACTGCTCTCTGTGAAAGTGCCCGCAACATGGAAAGATATATGAAAAAGAGCATTTAAAAGTGTGAACATTCAAATCATTATACTCTTTGAATGACATCTGAATGACTTCTCTCCTTAGGGACTGATAGCATCCATCCAGTGGATTTCAACACATGAGGATATGTTCTGACAGGCCTTTTGCATATTTATGTTGCAATCTACTTATGCAATTTTTACTGGCCATGCTTTTCTGTTTGTTTTAGTTTCAGATTTGGAAGAAAAATATTTTATAATGAGATAGTGCTGTGGTCTCCCTTCAAAGATACGTATAATGTGTTCATCATACACAGCTGACACCTCCAGAAAAGAGTAATTGCAACTGATTTTCTACCCCTGGTTTAACACTTAAAAACCAGTGGATGCCTGTGATTGCTGTTACCATCTGACAGACTTAGATGCACACTGTGTCTATAATTTTTTTGTGACTTAAAGTAGCCAGAGGCTTCCTCTGTACCAAGTACATAGCAACAATGCACGGATATGGGTGTACTAAAGGAGAATAGGATGAGAAAATAATATAGGAGGGTGCAGATGCCCGTTCTCATTTTCCTCCTATCTTGAGACATCTCATCTGATCTGTCAATTATTATCAGCAACACTGTGGACGCAGTCTGCTCTGAAAAGTGTTCTGGATTTTCTTCCAGTTGCCCTGGCACATCTGACCATTTTGTTAGCCAAACAGCAGGCTCCATGTTTCACAGCCACTTGGCAAATATCTCCGAGCATCAAAGGAAGCTCTGGGCACAGAGAGCAGCCCTGGCAGCCTCAGGTGGTTTGCACTGTTGCCCACTCTGGCGGGTGACCCAGACCCGTCTGGGTCCTGCAAGCCGATGCTGGGTGAAGGTAAAAGCTGCAATGGCTCTGTGCAGCTCTCGTGCAGCTGCCCCGGGCTGGCGTGGTGCTGCAGGGCTCTCTCAACAGCTGGGGAGGGATGCGCTTCCTCATCTTTCCATGCCTCTTGCACTGAGGCGATGGAGGGATGGGAGAGCCACCAAACGCAGGAAATAGCTGCATGTATTTGAACTCGCTTTTGTTCCTAGCCACCTTACTTTTCGTTCACATCTCAAAATAGGCTGGTTGATGCCCTTTGTGTCAATGGAAAAGACCACTAGCAAAAAGAAGCAAATAATCATTCAAAGGCTGCATATGCATCAAAATAAACTAAAAAGGCATTAAGAGCGTGATTATTAGAAAAAATCAGGTTTTCTCTCCCAAAGCTACTGCCAAAGTCTGTTTTACTCATGAGACAGGGTCCACTACTCTATGGTGGCTGATACTGCTTATCTCCAAGATGCCAGAGGCTGTCAGTTATTTTCCAGGCTGAGTTATGTACAGCAGTATGCCACAGCACCAAAAATAATCTGAAAACTTCCATTCATCAACAAAGCATTTCAGACACTGCTTACGCTGGCAGAGACTGCAAATGTTTTATCAAGTTATTTCTTTTTCAGGCATGAGCAAGCCTATGAAATGAAAGGTAAATTGAGTTTGTTCAAAGCATTGTCCAAACCAAGGAATCTAACACACACAGCTGTTCTACATAAGAGGTTTAGATCTTTGCTGCTTTGAGAAAACAGATATATACTAACCAGAGCCATATTTCAAGTCTTTTTTGTTAGGCAAAACTTACAGACTTACATTAGCAAAAAGAACCAAGTAATGACTTAGGAAATAGAAGTCATTTACAAATAAGTTGCATGGAAAGTCAGATAAAGGGGAGAAAAGGCATAACAACAGTTAATGATCAGGTATCAGAGTAAAAGGGTTTTCTGTGCTGAAAGGCAAACAAATGCCCAAAGCTATCACATCAGTTGAACTTCATGGGTGTACAAACTCTGCACTTCCCTGTCAGAATTTCACAGCAAAGAGATCTTATACTTTAAGGTGCAACACTGTCTTGGCCACAGACTTCACAAAAGATTGTTGGAGGCTCAGGTTTTTAAAGGAAATGTTCAAGGAAAGCAAACCCACACATTGGAGAGCTGCTCTTGTACCTTCACCCGAGACCTCAGCTCAGTCAAAAACAATCCCAAACATCTTCATTTTCTTTCTTCTTCTTTTTACTCGTCTCTTCTTTTCCCTAACTCTCCTCTTGCCACCACCGCATATTCTTTTCTTCAGAGGATCTCCATCTTGCTTTGATATGCTCCACTGAAACTGGTGCAAGGTATGTTTATGTAGCTACCAGCTTAGACTGCCATGCTGGCTCTAAGCTTTTGCTCTCGTTAACCTGACCTTGCTGTCTAACTCAGCCCAGCTTTTCTGAGGGGCTTCTCTGACTCCTGCTTAGAGGGGACAGAGAGCCGTCACAGGGGGCTGAGGAGTGCTGCAAGAGGGTCTCACAACTGAGTGTTTCAGTGGAGAGCACAAACGTGCTTGAGGACGTTCCAGTGAAATTCTCAATCCATTTACCAAAGCAACTGTGGTTTCTATCATGTAATTAGGGAAAGAATTACAAGTAATGTCTCATTATTTATCAGGGCATTTTAGAGACATTAAAATTCAATATAACAACTGCTCTGTGGACTCTTAGTCTTTGCTGACTCTTGTTTTAGCAGGTATTCCATCAGGGAACCTACATGAGATATTTCTCACTGCTTGTTTGCTTTGCATATTACTAAAGCATACTTCTTATGTATTTTCTCTTTTCCAAGATGCCAACAGAATAACTTTCTCAGTATTTGCTCCCAGTATGCTGATAGCACTTACACTGGCCCCCCAGACAGCAATTTTTCACAAGTACATTAACTTTAGATCAATGTATGTTTATGGGCATATTTTCTCTGCACTAGATCTTTCATTATGCTTAGATAGAAGGATGCCCCTGTGGGTAGGCTGCAAGATTGGATGTCAGAAGAGTTGGTCAGTCCATTCTTCTTGTCTAGTCCTTGAGTGAATGTTATTTCCAGGCTACCCGCCCTACAGACATCTAACCAGCTGGTTTATTCCCAGCTTAGCTTGTTATGTGATATTGTGACAAAACACTTGATTCCCCCACGGTACAAATCCCTTCTGAAGCCTCTCATCTTTAAAAAACTGAAATCTGAATGTTCAGTCTAAAGTGTTTGTTTCCTTAAAAAACTTGTTGGTTGTTTCTTTCCCCTGCCTGTTGTGCCTATACAGCCTGTTGGGTTAGTGGTTCTGCCAAGCTGGCCTCAATTGCCTTTGCAGGCTCTTACACCTCCTCTGTTGTAGTTCTTCCATTCTGTGTAGACTAGTCAAACACTAATGGAGAAGAGAAGGAATGGGACATGATTTCTCTAGAAATTCAGAGGTTGAATCTGAGGTGACAGAGGGAGCTACTCAGGAGACATAGATGGTCCATCTGTGACACAGATAGTTAAAATGGACTGCATTCTGTGGGACCCTACATGTAAGCCCCTCGTTCAGACTGCAGCTGCCTCTTTCCCTATAACATCCCCTGTTATGCTCAGATAGTAATGCAATGTAAGTCTGCGGTGCCTTGCATTGGCTTGCACAAGCAAGGAAGACACCGTCAAGTAGCATTTCACAGAGACCCTGAAATGTATTTCTTACACATATAGCTATCACCATAACTACATGTAGGCAAACATAGCATATTTATCACATAGTGTATGCTACTCTCCAATGTCTTGTGCATGAAGGGTATCACAACACCTTTGTACATTTAGAAGCATACTGGGCAAAGAGGCAGGAGAACTGATTGCTACACCCAGAAGTGATGGTTCCCAAAACTGGAGACCCACCAGCCATGGCTCTTGGCTATGGCTCAGTCCACCACCTCGTGCCATAGATTTTATTTCTGAGGACTCTAGAAGGTTGTACGTTCTCCATCCTTGGTAGTTTTCAAGCCTTGACTGGTGTAAGCTCTGAGCAGCCTCGTCTGACCTGAGAGCTGGCCCTGAGTTGGACAGGGGGTTGGAGTACAGACCTCCTGAGATCCCTCTCAGTCTGAATGACTGTCACTCTGTGACTGCTCTCCCCAGGCTGTAACCCGTACAGCATGCTGCTCCTGCCCAGCTCTCTGGGTTACTGTTCCTCAGCCTGCAGCAACCCTGTCTCTGGCTGGGGGTCTCTCATGTCAGCCCACTACCCCTGCACATGCAGCAGAGGCTCCATGCTCATGAAATCAGATGTGTAGGTTAGCAGGGAGCTCTAGAGGTCCTCTGATCCCCTCTCCTGCTCAAGATGGGACTATCCCCCATGCTGGATTGGACTTTATCTCATATTGAGTAGATTGTCTTACATGAGGAAAGGGTACATTGGTTATATTTTGGATAGTACTAGATGGACATGATGAGCATTCATCACCCAGCTGACGACATATACTTTCAGTCGAGCCAGCACTGCTGCTGGCAGGAGGAGTTCTGGTTTGAAATGAATGTGTAAGTGCTAGTTAGTGCCAGTGGATTTGAAACCAACATGAGCAGAATGAAATCCAGCAAGCGGTGGGTGTCGCTGGATGTGAGATGAGAGACCCTTGGCTTAGCATCAAGCACTGTTGCATTCATGAGTTGTTGAACCAAGCAGTACTACCTGGCAAGAGCAGATGACCCAAGAAATATTTCCATTGCTTTTGGCACTCAGCAGACATCATTCATACTTCTGGCTCTGCCCACGAGTGCGAGGACCAAGACTTTCATCTGAGTGGTCCCTCAGCAGGCTATCAGAGATGCAGCCTGAAAACTGACCATCTCTTCCCCAGTGCTCTGCTTACTTCTTCACGCCAAACCTTCCCGTGTTGTTCAACCAGTGTTCCCAGCCATGGGGCTGGGAATCCCATTACCCCAACCAGAAGTGTGAGCGCCACCAGCCCTCTCATGTGCTGCCAGTCTCTCCCTTAGTAACATGTTGCTCCAGCTCTGCAGCCCTCCCTGTCCCCTGTGCCCCAGGAAGGCCCCTGGTCGGGCCATGCTGTATGGTTGTTTCAGGTGCCCCTACCCCCATGATGGTTGAGCTTCTTGACCCTTCCAGAGCTTACGGGCTTCCCCATGGCTCTGGGTCAGCCTGGAGCTAATGTGCAAAAGGACATATCGCTGCTGTGGCTTTATTTTGTTTCTTCGATTGTGGATGTTTACACCTGACTCCTCCAGCTCTGTAGAGCAGGACCGTAGCACCCTCCAAGCAAAGCATGACCTGTAAACCCACCTGCTTGTCCCCAAGCCTCGCCAGCTCTTGACGGGAGTGCAGAGAGTAGGGAAGGAAAAGAGCAATTTCCATGAGGTGGGACATTTGCTTCAGAAAGGTCAGGGCACCCTGCTGTCATCTGCACCCTACTACGGAGATGGGGGCAAGGCCATGGCACATGAGAAGCTGCTTTGCAAAACCCCAATGTTGTCCTTCTTTAGTTTTTCACCTGTCCAAGTTTGCAAAGAGATATTTTAAAAAAATAAGCAAAAAGCAACTGAGAAAGAAACATAAAAGTGATGAGATAATAACATTGTTTTGCATAAAACCAAATTTAAACCAATAACTACAGGCTAGGCAAGCAGCTCTGGCAGGCCTGACTAGGAGATTTTGCTGAGAAAGAGGAATAACCCGTCCTGCTTACCGGCTGCCTTAATGTGGCTCTGAGGCAGCATTTGCTTTCCTGCCTTCTTTTTGGGTGCATTGTGAAACAATCAACTCCTGACGCTTGTGCTTCTGCTCTGCACACTCTCACTGTCAGCCAGGCGCCCTCTTGACAAACCCGGAATAAAACCTCATTTTGCATTTGTCAGTCATGTCTGGAGGTTCTCCAAGGTCTGTTAAGCATTTTAGTGTGAAGCCCACCTCACCTCTGCAGTAACGTTTTACTGCTTTGTAGATGGAAAAACTGATTGCATTCAGGTAACCTGCCTGGGCAACTTGAAATTTAGTGATGTACCGTGACTAGTGAACCCACCCTTTAGACCAACTGCTTATTCTATGGAAATGTGCAGAAATATCCCCTCCCTTCTTGACTTTTGCATTGGCTGCTGAAGCGTGAACACTGGTTCATGCAATGAGAGAACTGCTCTGTGCCATAGTTTTCCATCAATGTTTTGGCTCCATTTCACCCTGAAAACTAGCATTTTTATTGAGAGTGAGAAAATTGACATCTCTTCAGTCAAAATTGGAAGCTAGAATTTTCTCTCAGGGTGGGAAAACTGAGCTTTTCAGTCAAAGTAGGAATGTGCTAAAAGCACAATTGAACCTAGTAAGTCTGCAAATAGCATTTGGATTTCTGCAGCTTGCCAGAGCTCTGAAGAGAAGGTTCTTTAGTGACAAAATCATCCACTGTTTATGTAGGAAATTGTTCTAATCTTCTTGTTTCTTGTTTTTTTTAAGCATTTCTTTAAAACCTGAAAAATTCTACCAAATTCCCCTTGCATGATGCATAACATAGACTACCCCAGATTTAATAAAGCCAGCATGCTAAATGAGCCATATCACAGAGCCTTAATATGACTGTTGCTGCTTATTGATATAGTTCAGTTCCAGTAAACTCCAACCTATTCCTATAGTGTAAAGTTATGAGTCAGGTCTGCTTTGATCAAAATAATACTGATGCATGCTAGCAAAATGTATGTTAACACATTGCAACGAATCTTACCTATTTGAAATTGGAACTCTTCGGGAATGTGCTGTGAGGTACCATACAATAAGCACGAAATGCAACAGGGAGAGCTGCATCCAGCATTAGCCTCAGTGCTGGGTTTGCCTTTTAGACTGTGCAAAGGTTCAGCTGCTTCAGTCCTGTGGGTGGTCACTGCTGAATGTCCACGTACCCCCACGACTGTGCAGTGAGGCTTCAAACAGACGTTGCTGAGATAGAGAAACATATGGAAATGATCCACTCTCTAGAGTTTGCTCTTCCACTAAAAGCTGCCTCTTCTAACTGCTCCAGCCCACCCAGGCTCATTCTTTACACTGAGCTTTTCAGTTTGTACTGGCAACAAAGATTTTCCTCATTAGCTGCTAAAGAATAATTGCACTTTTTTAGAATTGCTTGTTTCTGATGAATCACTGTGGTGATGTTCCAAAGACATAAAGGGATATTTTATTTCTAGAAACATAACGTATTTCTTAACAGTTCAGGAGTACTTTGCACGCTTTACTGCCGTCTTTGCTGAAATACAGCAGCAGCAAGTGATTTCTACTCCACAAATACCAGCTGGATCAGAAAAACAGCCTCAGGGAGAAATATTTCAGATGTTGGAAGGTGCAAGTTTTAGAAGTATTTTGGCCTCATACTGGCAATTTTCTCCCTGTTGTTTTAAGCTCACACTTTTCATCCTGTAAACTTTGGATGTTATATTTGAAGGTGAAGTAGAGATCAAATGAGGTAAGTTTAAGGGTAGAATACCCTCCTGTTATCCACTCATTGCTGGGTCTTGAGAGAATCTTGCATTCAGCTGAGTGATGGGTGAGACCATTTGAAACCCTTGAGCCCCCTGCACATTTGAGCCCCCTGGGTGGACTATGCGTGTGGGACCAGGTTCTCTCTCCATCTTGCTAACTCAGTTGTTGACCCATTTGACCTCACAGGTGAAGATGGACCCATCCTGAGGACTTCTCACGGTGAAAGCTTTCTCAAATGCAGGATGTCCTTAGCCAGCACAGCCTTCTCATTCCCTTTTGGGGGTCTACAGGGTCCTGCTGATCCAAACCCTTGGCAGCTCTGCTCTGACTCCTTGCTAGGGAGAGGGAGGAGTGCTGCTGGGAAGAGCACATCACACACCTTGTATGAATACTGGGGGATATTATTCAGATGATATTGACTCACCCTTCAGTTCTCACTTGCACTATAAACAGAGTGGGATAATACTGGGTCCGCAAAGGAGGCAGCGGGGTACAGGCAAAGCAAACTTGCAAGGTTCTTCTGAATTGGCTTTTGTCCTCTGACTGTGGATTATGCACAGACATAGTTGCTGTGGATGGCAATGGTTTGCTGACAACTGCGTAAATCAGGATGAGAGGTTTAGGACTTTGCATTGTATAAAAGAGAAAGCAGAGATGAGGAAATACATTGCACAGTATGCTCATGAACAAACTTTTTGCCTTAGGATCTGTTTTACTGTAGAGTGTGATTGAAGAGTTTGATCACCTCTGAATGAGGGAAGCCTGGCTTTATTGTGCACTACAAAAAGAATCAACCTTACAGAGAAAAGAAAAAGAGGAAAAAAAAACACAGGAAGGCTTCTGCACCTTAGGAATGCCTTACCAAAGTGCAATGGTAGACAGTGCTGTGCATGCGTGCAAGAGCAGCAAAGAAATCAAAGATCACAAGGCCTGCAACCAAGTTATAGCAGGAAATAAGCACCTGTAGGGATGACATCTTGTTTCTCCGCTCCCAGGTCCTGCAGTGTTTTGGTCTTGTGGGAGTGGTACCCATGAATTATGCAATTTATTTAAACAGTTACTACTTGATGAGTGTCCGCTCCTTTGCTAAAGAAAAAAATGGAGAATAAGGAGGCACAATATTTCTGAAGGCAGCTAAAAAGTTGCCTAAATGAAAATAAAGATAATATAGTAATAATATTCACAGTCATCAGTTGGCCTTGGTGACGAGTAAGGAGCATTTGAGGACATACAAGTCAGTTTAAATAATTCCAAGATTTGCCACAATCTTGTTCCAACACAAATGGTTTAGTGAGCCCCAGTCTGTGCAGGTGATGGGGGTCCTTATGGATCCTTATGGAGTCATAAATGACAATCCATGCCTACTTCTAGCCAAGTGTGGATGCTTGTGGAACAGCTGGTCTTAGTTCAGTGAAAAATGTAGATGTTTCTTAATCATCAGAAAGCATCAGCTTGGTTCAGAATTAGAGTGTTCAGGGCTAAACTTTGGCACTTAAATACCTGGAGCTCTGCCACATGCTCTTTAACTAGAGGTTCACACAGGAGAGAGCCTCTCAAAGTCTTGCATTAGAAAGCTTTTCCTTCTTTGCTTTCTAAGAAGTTGTCAAGGCTCTGGGACTTTTTGACTAAACTTTCTGAAGTGCTCTGGCTCTCTTGCAGCTGGCTTCCAATAAATGGAAGCCTTGTTCCTTCTTGTATGAGTTACAACTTATACCGAGTTTAATGAGTGTGATGAGCTTTCTACTCTCAAATTAGTTTTTGATTCTTATAGACAACAGATTAATTTGTGAGTGAAACAGAAATACACATTAGGCATTCAGTTGGTCAGGGGATTTTAAGTCGTGTGCTTTATATAAAATATACGAAACTTGTCATTTTTATATAATTCGGACTTGGCATCAAGTTGACTCTCCAGGATGGTTTTCTCAGAAGGACGATTGTTTTCTTGGGAAACTGAAGTGATTCTTGGGACACTCAAGGGATTTACTCAGGGGTTTGTGGTCATGGTATTGTTTTTCTTATTCAGTTTCTCAAGAAGTTGGGACTAAAATGCTCATAGTCCAGAGAGCTTCTGCAGCATGGGGATTCAGAAAACCAGTACAGAAGTAGCTTGTGCTCCCTCACAGATGGTAGTGGTAGCAACATAGAGAAGCTGACACACCTGGTGAAATGGGGGTGAGGCAGTCTTGCTCAAAAGGCAGCATTTGGAAGGAGGTGAACGCTTGATGGATGGCTGCCACAACCACCCATTTGATGTATTAACACTCTCAGTTTGCCTACTATAAAGGTAGGCTATAAAGCTGCCTACTGTCACTGCTGGTGAGGTGAGCGCAAGGGAGTTACTTAACGCAGGATGCGATCAAATGTTTCCATAGCTGTTCAAATTAATTAACAAACTTCCCACAGTAACAGCGTGGAAGCAGGCAGCTTCCACACATGACTCTCCGGCATGCCCGGAGCAAAGCACGCGGGGCCGCTGTGCCCCGGCTGCTGCAGGGAGCATCCGATGTTGTCCTTTGCTCTCTCCCCCTCCCTCTGCACTGAAGGCTCCTTCAAGGGTTTTTGCGTGGCAAAGGTGGTGGCTGTTACCGCTGTCTCTGGGACTGGCTCACATCTGGCTGCTGGTTTTTTCTCTGCCAGCCACTGAAAGGAGCAGGAGTTTTTCCTACCAGTGCTGCTCAGCGAGCAAGAGCACTCACTGCTCCTTACTTTCTCACACCAAGCACTTCAGCCACCTGTTCAGGAAAGGGGACTGGTACTATTCAGATGCACGTAATCAGTAACAGCCCACAAAGAGGAGGTTCCTGAAGCAAGTGTCTTGGGAATAGGCCATTAGATGAAAACTGTTTTAAATTTTTGGCTTACTCTCCAGGACAACACTTTGTCTGACAAATTAGGATCCATTTGTGGCTGATTCACAAAAGGAAGACTAAATTCATCAGACCATGTATTTAAAATGAATAGTTCAGCATGCTCCTGGCTGAAAATGTATCACTCCACTAAATAAGTTTATACAAATGATTAATACAGGATGATTCTCACATGTAAAGTTCAGCAAGTTCATGAATATTTTCAGGATAGTGGCTTTCATTTCCCTTTGAGACAGCCTGCAAATTCACAAGCCTCTTTCAGCTCTTGATTTCTCTTTATGCTTTGAACAAGATCATTGTGTCCTGAGGAACATATTACTCATAAGCTGCTGTATTTCAGTCACATGAATGTTCACTGTATTTTCATATCTTATCACCACAGCTAAAGTAACATAATTCCACAATTTTGCATTTTTATGTAATTCCCAATTTCATTTTTCATAGTAGCAGTTCCTCTGTTTTCCAGCACGCTGCCTGCTCTGCAGGAAAGCAGCTATGTCACTGTCCTCCACCGCAGAAGTGAATATATTTACACCATAAGCGGCTCATATTTTCAGACGTCAGGATTTCATTGGGTAATTTCAGGTTTTGGGCCAGAAATGTTTTAATTAGGTTTACTTTCTGTTTAAACGTAGCTTGAGAAAACTGCTGGAGAGTTTCAAAGCAGGGTGTCTGTCAGCACAAGAGCTGCCTGTGGGTGCTACAGTCAGCCAGCGCCTTGTGGTCAGTTCAGCATTGGCCAACAATGAGCTGGGGCCCAATCACTCTCAAAAGCAGTATGCAGCACGGTTTTAGGCAGGAATAAGTTTCAACAAGGGAAGCCTCTGTGGTTTGAAGCGAATACAGCTGGTAGCTGCAGTTCAAAAGGCCGAAATTTTGTGAGTTAGCAAGTAAACGAATGAAAGAGCAAATGACGAGGTGTAAAGCAACCTAATACTCATCATTCATTTAACTGGTCCGGGGAAGTTAGGTTTTAGGTCAGGGTGATAAACTAAATGATTGCTACACCTGTCATCTGCTGTAAAAACATTGAAGAATATGGTCTCTCTCAGGTGCTTATCTGACATTTCATAAGGTGGGCTGTTTAATCAGCTTAATTTGACACCCACGATCACTATTGGGAGCAAATATATTGGAATATATTTGGAGTGGCTATGGGTATAATATTCAGGACTACCTGCAAAGCATCAAACCTTCAGTTGTGTATTTATGAAATCATTTCAAACATAGTGATGCCAATATGTTTGTGTCAGATAAACGTGACCCAACCTGTTCTATTATGTTCTGGGCTTCTCCCATCCAACCACCATTAAAAAACTGTCACGGTTATTCAGCAGATGTAAAAAGGGGAAAAAAGTGTGGACAAGTTAAGATTATTAGTATAAGTCATCAATAGTTAGAGTTCTTTATAGAAAGCAAGTTGTAAATTGTAAGTCAAATTTTGTCTATTGTATGTAATTTGCATGTAGTTTTGTTATGTCTATATGTTCTGCGTTACTATATTGTAACTTCATGGTTATGCTAAGGTCTTTAATCACACTTCTTAAATAGCCTCTGGTGCTTTATTTTAGCTATAAACTCAAAGAATTTTGAATCATTGTACATATTATTTAAAGCTTATTGAGTATAACTGTTACCTGTGTGAGGCTAGTGAATACTACCCAAGCCAATTTTCATAAAATATCTCTTTAATTAAATTTTCCATTTACTGTTCCCCTTGAAATATTACATGTGCAGATGCAGGCTCTGAAAAAGAAAGGTGTGAAAGGAAAGCAATTTCTTAATATAAGACCCCACTTTATTGCTTCATGGCAAAATAAGAGAAAGTTTAAAACCAAAGTAGGACAAAACTTAAGCTTAAGGCCAGGAGTTCCTCCTCTTCTCTCTCTCGTGAGTCGGTGCCTGGGAGCCTTTGCATCCTGGCAGACTGAGACTGTGAGAGAGGCACCTCCTTCACCTCCTCCCTTCCCAAGACGAGAACAGAAAATATGTGCCAGTGGCCGCATCCTGCAGTGGGACCAGGCATAACATAAAGCCTTATGTGGTTCCTTCCCGTGCTTTATTAAATACTGTCCCTTGGCTGATTTTTCCCCTCCTTTTGTTATTAGTGTCAGTTATACAGTTGCTTTGCTGCTCCTGGGAGAGCACTCACATCCAAAACAGTCTAAGTGAATTTGGAGCACAATATTTATGTGATATGCTACCAAATGCCTTGCCATAATTTCAGTATGACACCCACCACTTTTTTGCTACCTACTAATTTTGTTAATCCATCCAGAAAGCAATCAAGGTGGTGTGACAAGCAGTATCATGGGCTGCTCATCACTCACAGTTTCATTACCTAGTGAAGGTCTAGTGATTTTTTGTTGTCACATTTATTCTAATCATTTACAAGGAATGGAAGTTAAGAGTTGATCATGATTGTCAATTCATCTCTGTCAGAGACCCAGGCTTTATAGCATGTGAAAACATTGCTGTCATTCACTGTTTGCAACAGCAGTGATAACATTAATTGGAAGAGAACTCTTCACCGATAATTTTCTGTCACCTCCAAAGTAAATATTGAAATACATTTCTCTTTGCTTGGCCTTGGCTTTTGTGTTGTCAGCGTTTGATCATGGCAGGAGAACAAACACATATGTCACTAATATTTCACCAAGAAAGTCAATTCAAATAAATCAAAAAGTGATTAATACTAAGAGTTTCCAGTTGGGGGTGAAAGGACACCTGGATCTCTTGATAAACTGTATTTAACTTTCTTTTAATGGTAATGCATCCCGTTTGGCCCCGAGGGGAGGAGGCAGGGCAGCCGGGATGGTATTTGGATGCTCAGATTCTTCCAGAGAGCAGGTTTTGGGCATAAAGAGTCCCCCGGAGGTGGGGAGGCTTGCAGATAGACTTGCACATGAGGCTTTAAGGACCAAACAGATGGAGAAAATTGGGGCATGAGAGTAGCAGGGGTCTTTATTTCTTTTTTTTTCTTTTTTTCTTTTTTTTTTTTTCTTTTTTCTGGCAATCCCATGATACAGAGCTGATAATGCAGGAAGCTGAAGAAAGGAATGCAGTAAGGAAACTTAGCATGTGAAGTCTTCTCTGAGCTGCCCTGCCCACAGGGTCACAAAGACTGGTGCACTTCCAGTGACTTGGACTTCTCCACACTGGAAGTGTCTGGTGGTTTTCTGGGCTGAAGAGGACTGGCATGGTGATTTGCTCTGGGCTATAGAGGAAGCTGCTGAGGGTGTCCGCTAATGTACATTAAAGAAGGATGTGGGATGAACAGACGTGGGGATTTCAAGGACGGCTTTGCACTGTCTGAGACAGTTTTGACTGTAGCAGACTCAGCCTCCTGAAACCCTTCAGTGTTATCCCTCCAGGGGCTGATGAGATGCAGAACAGATGTGGCTCCTCTGCCTGCTGGCACACCTCCTCATGGCTAGAGGTGGGCAGGTATGACTCACTGCATTACTTCATGTTTTGCTTGCTTTTGAATGGACTCATGATTTTTTGAAATAAAAAATCAGTCCTGTAACGGTTGTGTGGACCTGGATCCCTGCAGCCTGCTCAGTTTGTGCCATTTCCAATGAAACATCATACCATGTACACACTTTTCTATTCTCCCTCACAAAGCACTCTGCCCATCCAGTTATACTGCCTTCCTTAAAAGCATCCATTTCCCTCTGGAGAAGAAGCATGTGGTGTGTGGGGTCTGTCAGGTCTGAGAGCTCCTCCTCCCCAGTGCAGATGCCTTCACCTTCTTGCTTCATTTTCCAGCCCAAACAGAAGGACTGGTGTACAAACCCCAACCTGATTTTGGGTTTGTTTCCACAACAGTTCTTATTGGTGTCGGCTTCCCACTACAAGCTCTGAAGCTTTTACCCCCTACCTTGCTGTGCCTGTGGCTCTAGTTTCACCACTAAAGTCGCTGTGTCCAGCCTTTGGTTTGTATCTGACTTCTGACGACTAAGTGCTCCCTTTGCTTCAGACTGAAGGTTCCTCCCGGGTCAGTGTAGTTCTGCCTGTGAGGATTTCCTCTGAGCCAGCCCCACTGCCTGTTTGTATCCATCCTGTGCACCCTCAGCGCAGTCTGGTGTCTGATGGCCTTCATTAATCTTCTTTCAAATGCTGGAAATTGCTTCACCGTGTGATGCTTGCTTCAGCGTGTGCATGGTATCCTGGGGACTAGGGCACCAAACTCTATATATGCCCCTCTGCCATGAGTGTCTTAAGTAATTTCTGAACTTTTTTCATCTCTGTATCATCAGGAGGGTATTCACTGCTCAGGTATCCTTTGTATGGTCATTTCCCACTGGTGTGTCACAGGTGAGTTCTGGGTGGCCCCTTCAGGGGCAGGGTATTCAGCCACCATCCAGCCTCTGAACGAGGCAGTCTTGTTTTCCTCTTTGTCCTCTGATTAAAAGCATTTCACACATATTCTCTCTGTTACACAGAAGTCAGTACTTCAGCTCTGCACTAGTTATGGCCGGCCTTCTGAGGCAAGCAACATACCCAGCGCTTCAGTGTCCCCCGTTGTCACGTACTTGCCTGTCTTCCTCTTTTGCTGGCAGTCACTGCTTGTGGATGCAGAACAAAAAACCTGCTTTGCTTTTGCTTCCTGCAGCTGCTCTCCCATTTCCAGTCCCAGCTGTAGGGGCTGCTCCGTTTTCCCACTCAGTGTGAGAAGCGGCAGCGTGCTCCTGCCGTTTGCTCAGCGATGGCACGGGGATGGGCTCTGCCAGGGAACCTGCCTCTGCCGGTGCCTGCCTTCCAGATGCTCAGCTCTGAATTATGCATCTCTGCATGGCACCAGCTCTACTCGGATCATGTCAAAGCCTTTTGACCACAATTCTCTGCGTTTGGCAATGGAAGCGTTGCTGCTGGTGGGGGACTGTGAACCTTGTGCCCACGATCCCAGGGCTTCCAGCCTCCTCTTCACGGGAAAGGTCTGAACAGAAATCTGCCCAACATCCAAGTGACTTTCTTCTCAGGGGCCTTCAAGCTATCTAAGCCCTGCCAGATGGGCGATCTCAGATGAAGGATGTCTTGACTTGTCACCAGCTTCTGTGGTGCTTCCATGAACACTAGCTGTGCCACTGCCTGAGGAGCTGCCTCTTCTCACCTTCTCTAAACTTCTGGGTATATCACATCACAACAGTTGCTGATCTTACAAAGTCTTCCCAAACCAGAAAACATGAATGCAGTAATGTTGCCTCTAAATGTGAAGTGCTATGACCGAGGAATAATCATCATAATCCAAGAATATGAAACCAATATGCAGAACACCTAATTAAAGTCAGAGCTGAAAGCAGTTGCTGGATCTTCTTGCTAAACTTATTGCCTTAAAGATTTCATAAGGGCTGAGAGCAGAAGGCATTCATTCAATACAAACAGGCAGTAGATGTGGTATATGTGGAAAATAGTAAGAGAATACAAATAGAATGGCATTCACTCCTATGCTTTAGGGATGAAGTGAATTCCAAAATGCAGTACTTGTCTTCTGCATACCCTGGATATGCATACCTTGGATATGAGCCTTCCTTGCAACTTGGCGTTGACTGCTAGGAAAGGAATAGCTCCCACCATCCACAAAGCCCAGAGCATGTGCACTGATAAAGAAACAAACTAAAGAACATGCACAAGGCAGAGTTGGAGCAAGAAGGGTCTTCCTTTCATCCCCTCTCCTTTCTGTGAGCGTGCAGACATGTGAGTGCAAGCAGGCACACACATATGCACACATCCAAGTTGGTTGGGTGAAGTTTACACAGTTAAACAAATCACAGCCCTTCTGTCCAACAGCCGTTCTGGATTCTCATCTGTACAAGTAATCAGGTTGCAACCCTCACGTATTTCTTCTCATTTAGTCTGGTGTCTCTGCCGGTCTCTCTCTCCCTTCAGTGCACTTATTCCTCTTTCTAGTTCTGACTCATCCTTTACATCCCACTCTCCATCTCAGTGATCAATTCTGTGCCTCCCCTCAGCTCATCACTTCATTTTCAACACTCCCACTACACAGACTTCACCCTGTTTTAGAATTATTCAACCCATTCTCTCTAGGACTTGAATCATATTTTTCATCTCTTCAGTATTTTAACTCTCACTTGCTCCCCATTTTTTTGGCATTCAGCTCTCTATTAAGCTTCATGATCTTTCTAAAAACCTTCCTCTTTGCTCTGCAGAAGGAATGCCTACAGGGTCCTTCTAGCTTTTCCTTCCTATGTATGCATTTTCCTCTCCTTTTTTTCTCTTGGAGGTCAACAACACTGGGGGAACATGAGCACAAAGCTGGCTTCAGTTCCCAAACAGGATTTCCCAATTCCAGAAAATGGCAAACCCCAATCCATCATAACTACAGCACTTGGATTAATCTTTCCTGGTGGTGGGACATTCTCAGCCTGTGTTCAGTTGGTGTGTGTGATCTACCATTACAACAGTTTCAAAAACTGTTCAAGTCCAAATTACATTCACCTGCATGAGACAGGATGGAAACCATAAAACTGATGTCAGTTCTTCCAGCGTATAGTGGAGTTCCGACTTTGTGGGGAAACTCTGTAAAGATTCCTGTTAAGAAGAGATCATAACTGAAATGTCAAAAATAGGGAATTTAAATGCTCATGTAATTGTGAGTAACTGGAAATGCAGTTGAGAAAGAAAAGAAATCCAGAAAAGAAATAAAAAAAATGCTGTATACTTGTATATGCATGTATGAAGAACTTGAGCACCAAATGTCCCCTAATTTAAAAGAAATGAGATCTGATTATTGCAGTGCCGTGGAGAACTCTCCCTGAATTTTGAATTAGAAATATTCACACAATCTGTGAAAAACTAACTCCTGCAATTAGGAATTAAGGCATTAAGGATACAGTCTTGCTCCCACTTAAATTTTCCTTTTGGATGCCCAGCACAGAATACAGCAACAGGAAATAATTGCTCTAAATCCCTTCTGAGAAGAGACTCCTTCCAATGATCACATTTCATAGGACACAAAAAAAAGAAAAGAAGTTGATAGTGTATTTCCTGTGTTTCTGAACGTCATAGGGAAGTGAGAATCACTCTACCGATTCACACCAAGGACCCACTCAGCCTTTTGGTCACTGTTCCTAGTAGTGCCCAAAGGCACTGGGAAGAGCAAGAAGAGGGCACACACCAGACTCACCCAAGTATCCTTTCAGGCTCCAAATATTGTCAGCTCAGGTGTTTTCCTGACTCTGATGTGGTTTATTTACTGAGTAGCTCTCAGTGGGTCCCTCTTCCGAATTCTTGTCCAGGTGTCTCCTGAACCCATGTAACCTTCTTCCACATGAAACATCCTTTGACAAGGAGCTCCACAGAGAATACTGCCTGTTGCATGGCAAATCACCTCTGTGGTGTCTATCTGTCATTTTACTGCCCATTCACCTTGACAGACCTTCATCTTCTGCAATTCTGTTCTCATCTTTACTACCTTGAAGAAATTCTTGTTACTGACTCACCTCATTGCTTACTTCCTCATCCAGGTGTTTTATGGATATGTGGAACATCACAGGTCACAACAGAGGCCCTGCAGAAGTCCTCTGACAACCTCTTTCTGACGTGTGAACTGACTGTTTATTTCTCTCACTTCAGTTTCAAAGACATCTTTTGCTGAATCTTGGAAGAGGAGCGGTGGCACGGGAATCATTGCAGTTTCTTCCAGTGTGAAGAATTCATTTCTCCGCTGTGCAGCTGCCTTATCTTCTCTGAGAGGTTGCTAATACCCTGAGCATCAGTTGGCACTATGAATTCTTTCTTTTTATATGCTTGAGAAAGGATTTAGTCTATTTTTCACTTCCTTCTGCTAGTTGCTCCTCAGATTCTTTTTCAGGTTGCCCAACTGTATTTTCTCACTTAGTTTTCCAGACTTGCTGATGTTTTCTATGTTGTTTTTGATGTTTTTAGGGATGTGATTGTGCCCCTGTACTCGGCACTGGTGAGGCCGCACCTCGAATACTGTGTTCAGTTTTGGGCCCCTCACTACAAGAAGGATGTTGAGGTGCTGGAGCGTGTCCAGAGAAGGGCAACGAGGCTGGTGAGGGGTCTGGAGAACAAGTCTTATGA